>NW_008428229.1:0-342 GCF_000622305.1 Nannospalax galili | reverse complement strand
AATGAGAGGCCTTTAAAGCCAATTATCCCCAAAGATAAAAGTGCTTTGTGACGCTCAGACTTGGGTAACATCTACTGTAGAACCTCTGCACCTAAGTCTCACAGAACACATTAGAACGTGGTATAGGGCGAATGCTAATGCATCTCTCAACTCTCACCATGAAAGCTTCCACATGCAACAGAGTGCAATCAACACAGAAGGGGAAATGCGTACGTAGAGTACTAAAACTACACCTTTATCCCCACCTTTAACAAAAATCAATTTCAAATGGGCCAGAAATCACAATCTTATACCTGAAGCTTTAGAAAACTACTAATTGGCTGGAGAGGCAGTCTACAGTAT
>NW_008428228.1:0-342 GCF_000622305.1 Nannospalax galili | reverse complement strand
AGAAGGAGATGACCAACCTATGTTGGATTTGCCAGGAAATCATGTTCCTGTTGGCTATTGTAACCTGGAAATTCCTCCAAAGAGCTGGAGTTGATCCAGGGTGAGCCTGGGTGACATGGAGCGCATTATGAAAAGGGGGTGGAGCCACAGCCATACTGAGCGGTGAAGGGCGGGTGAGAGGGTGAGCCAGCCTGCATGGACCCTGTGTGCAGACCCCGAGGGGCAAGACAGTGCACAGACAGCTTGTGAACTTTGGGCAGGGCATGGCCCCCAAAAGTGGCCTTGGTGGCCTGGATTTCAAAGCTTAGTCAAAATGTAGAAGATGGACTATGGGAGCTTAAG
>NW_008428227.1:0-342 GCF_000622305.1 Nannospalax galili | reverse complement strand
GGAATTGATCTGGAAGCCTTCTAACCAAAGTTTGGCTATCATAATGCTAGAAGATAATATGCAATCTGTGAAGGGAGAAAAGTAATCAATGGTCAAACCCAGTCCTAAAGCCAAATAACCATGAGGACTTGCAAGACAAATTACTTCTTTTGGTGCAATAGTGGCACTGTTATCTGGGGGGCAATCAACAGGTATCTCTAACTGGACTTGAAGCCCCCTTGGCGGGAGTGAACTCATGGGTGGAACTGTAAATTCAGTTAAGTACACATGCAAGAGATGACACAGATCCTAGAGAAAACCCTATCTCTCTCATATCCCTAGACAAATGAAATTTCTTACTAT
>NW_008428226.1:0-342 GCF_000622305.1 Nannospalax galili | reverse complement strand
TGGGGTTGATGTAGAATTACCCCAAAGGCGCCCACAGTTTATGACCTCGGTGAAACTCTCTCCATACCCGAAGCTTAAAGCTCAGTCCTACCACCATAAGACTCCTTCCATCTGGCCTGGGGGTGGGAAGGCGGGGGAATCTTGTCAATCTGATCTAGAGCTGCGGGTGAGAGCAAATGTTTCTGTCCAGGAGTGGATGGAGAGGCTGGTCATTCTGGAAGTAAGGTAGCAAGATTAAATTTGACAAGGTTTTGTGGTAAGCTCTGGAGTTCTGAGAGAAGTCTGCCACTTGGTGGCTCTGTTGGTGGACAGTTGATTAGAGTTTCTGGGAACCTCGGGTCA
>NW_008428225.1:0-342 GCF_000622305.1 Nannospalax galili | reverse complement strand
CCATGAGTGTAGACCACTCTCTAATGTCTCTGACTATGATAGAGAAAAGCATACTGAGGTGTCAGGAGAGATAGCCATTCAGTTCATGTCCAAATGTCAAAAGGAGATTGTCACGTGGATTCTTTTTATCCTATATCTCAGCAGCAGCCGGAGTACTTTTTCTAAAGTACGGATCTGTCTAGGTTACTTCGCGGAGCCCATCTTTTTCAGAACACGGAATCCATGCCTCGCTCCCTTGCTCTGTTTCCTTCCCTCTGTGCTGAGCTTCTCAGTCTCCACACTCCATGGTGATCTGTCTTTTGCAGTCTCCCACTGCTTTCATCACTCTGTACCAGGATGAAC
>NW_008428224.1:0-342 GCF_000622305.1 Nannospalax galili | reverse complement strand
TGACATGATGGGTTTACTGTTGTAGATGGCTAGGATGGAAGGAACCAATGTCTTAAATGCACTCATACAGCCCGCATTGTTCCCTAGGGCTGTGATGAGAGAGAACCATTGAGATCAGATCCCTTTTCTGAAGGCAGAGGCTAGAGATGGGGAGCCGTAAGGTTCCCCTCACCTGTCACCACCAGCTCCAGCGTGTCACTGCCCTGAGACCAGCCAGCCAGGCTGTCATAGTAACAACAATATAGCCCTGCATGTTGCTCTGCCATGGACTGAATGGAGAACTTGGCCTTTTTCCTTGGTTCCAGTGGGGTCTGTATTTTCCAAGGTGCTGGGTCTCCCTCT
>NW_008428223.1:0-342 GCF_000622305.1 Nannospalax galili | reverse complement strand
CTTACCTGCAATGAATTGGGAAGACACTCAAGGTCTATGGGAGAATGAAAATATTCTGAGCATAGAGTTGGCTATCTGCCACCACTCCACCTACCCTAGAATCCAGCAGAATGATGCAAGCTGCATCAGGCTCAATGTTGCTTCCTTAACAGGTAAAATATGAGAAATAACTAAAATTTGGCTTTACTCATTCTTCTAAAAGTGAATACTTTTTCTGGCTCATGTTACTGTGTCTTCTTCTATATATACATATATATAATTATAAGCATATAAAGATCTGCCTTTGATTAACAAAAACAAAAATTCTTTGGAAAACTAGCTTGGTGGAAGTTAAAGTCTTTC
>NW_008428222.1:0-342 GCF_000622305.1 Nannospalax galili | reverse complement strand
AATTAGCTCCCTGACACTGGGAAATGTTGAATCGTTGTAAACCTCTGCTTTTCTGCCTATAAAATTAAGGTAAAATTCCTGCCCCACAGGGTGACTGTGACAATTAGGTACTATATGTAAGGGCTTTAGCAAAAGTGAGCGTTCAAAGTGATGGCAAATGTGGAATAGGAGACGGATTCACAGCACGGCTGCAGGAAGAAGGTAACACCCATCAGGTGTGTCAGGATTAGGGAGGCCAAGACTCCAATATGGCAGGGAAGGGGCGCCAATGAAGCCAGCGGTCAAAGCTGTTTGCCAGGCTCATTGAGAAATGAAGAGCCATCTTCTAAAAGGAGGGCAAAG
>NW_008428221.1:0-342 GCF_000622305.1 Nannospalax galili | reverse complement strand
ATGCATTGTACCAACCTGTTTCTTTAGACAGGGAAGTTTAGGCCATTGATATTTACTGTTATTATTAAAAGGTATGTAGTTTATGCTGTTATTTTGATGTCTTTTTGTTTTTGGCCCCATTTTATGTTTCTGTTGTTGTACCTTTCTTTGTCATCTTTCTGTAGCCTCTTGGGTATACTCACTCCTTTCTTTGGTTCTTTGTATTGCTTTGAGTATTCTCTGCAGGGCTGGATTAGAAGGCATGGATTCTTTCAGCCCATTTGTGTGATGAAAACTTTTCTGTTCCCCTTCGACCTTGATATATAGTTTTGCTGGATGAAGTATTTGGGGTTGGCATCCATG
>NW_008428220.1:0-342 GCF_000622305.1 Nannospalax galili | reverse complement strand
TTTTTTTTTAAATGAAAGTTCCCATGCAGTGCAGGCTGGCTTTGAAGTTGCTATATAGCTGAGGATGACATTGACTTCTCCTCATGCCTCTGCCTTTTCATTTCTGGGATTACCCCATCATGGTTGGCACATGTGTTGATGGACCTAGAACTCAAGACTTCCTATATGCTAGGCAAGCGGGCTGCCATTTTAGCTACAACCTCAACACCCCTGTCGAAATATTAAAGGCCTCAAGTCACCCTTCTACCTCAGCCTCCCACAGCTGCCACAGGAGACAACAGACAGAGTGCCCAGCTTAGGTCTCTATTCCGGAACAGATTTGTGACTGTGGCAAGATATTTG
>NW_008428219.1:0-342 GCF_000622305.1 Nannospalax galili | reverse complement strand
GCCAATGGAGTGGGGTCATCCCATCTGGGGTAATGATGGGGATTAGGGAGTCGCAAGTTCTAGGCATCAGTCTCACAGTCTGCCAACAGTAGTATATATTGCAAGGCATTTCCTGTGGTTCCATCAGTTCGGCCATTGTCTCAGGTCCATGGCATGGTTGTTCCATAATATTTTACACCTATGCTCAAGTCTATTTTTCATATCTTTATTATTACAGGTTGGTAAGGGCAAGGAACAGCAGGTCCTTGTTTGTAGAGACATGCGTGGCACAATCTGGAGGTGGGGCAACAGCTAATTGAACTGGAGAAATATGAGTTTTAACAAAATTATCAAGACCCTTAA
>NW_008428218.1:0-342 GCF_000622305.1 Nannospalax galili | reverse complement strand
AATTAGAATAATATGAACAGTTCAAATTGGAGTTGATTGGTAATTTAAGTAATAAAAAAGAACACAAGTTTGGGGGTGAGGAAAGGAGGTGTGTATGGATCTTGGAGGCATTAAGGGAATTAACTGTAGTGAATAGGATCAAAATATATTATATGAGGTTCTCAAAGAATTATTAAAAATGCTTTTAAAAATAGCTGGGCCTTAAGTCCATAGTAGTAGTGACTGGTGTGGTGAGATATGCCCATGAGTACAATAGTGGAATTAATGTTATGGGGATATCTAGCACTTCAACACTTCTAATTGGATTTAAGCTCTACTCCACATTAGGAAATACATGCCTGG
>NW_008428217.1:0-341 GCF_000622305.1 Nannospalax galili | reverse complement strand
GCAATGCCATGGAGGTCAGAAGAGGGCGTTGGATTCCCCTGGAACTGGAGTAAAGGACTGTTTGTAGCTGCCATGTGGGTGCTGGGACTTGAACCTGGGTCCTCTATAAGAGCAATCAGTGCTCTTAACTGCTGAGCCATCTCTCCAGTCCCTCCCTGTTTCTTTTATATCTGACCAGCAGCAGCTGCTGCCTGGGGACTCCGATGTGGGAATCAGGAACAGCACATTGTGTTAGAAAGATTCCTATTGGAGCCAGAAAAGACCAGTGGTTGCCTCTGGCTGCAGAGAGCCCCGTCCTCCTCTGATGGCTCCTTTCTGACAAGAGGACCATTGAGGGTAGA
>NW_008428216.1:0-342 GCF_000622305.1 Nannospalax galili | reverse complement strand
GAAAACGGGAGGGCGGGGCCTCTGAAGAGCTCACCAATCCAGGCGACTATGTTTATTAGCAGACCCCACCTACTTGCAAAGCATTCTGAGTAACGTGAAAATAACGAGAATTTAAGTCATTTTCGCTTCATGGGAGCAGAAACACCTTTTCGCACTAGTAAATATTGACTTTAGTTACAATATCTTGTTAAAAATTAATTAGAAAATTTTATAAATAAACTCGACCTATGTTTTAAGTAATAGGTTTACAGCCCTTTATATAGTCTACGTGATTCCATGCTTCCTCGGATGTGAGGGCGATCTGGCTGCGACATCTGTCACCCCATTGATCGCCAGGGTTGA
>NW_008428215.1:0-342 GCF_000622305.1 Nannospalax galili | reverse complement strand
CTCACTGCAGGTGTTTACCTACACAAGACCTCCATAAGATCAAGAGAGTTACAAATTCTAGCTTGAAGGAGAGGGGCTCCTGATGGCCCACCTAGCTGCTTAGGGAGAGAGAGTTCCTTTTATTGTTTGCGGGCATGTACTCCTTTTGGTAGATTATTACCCCAGTGGATGACCATATGTACATATGGGCATCAGTAATTAGACTTAGTTAAATACTCTCTCTATGTATAGATATATATAATATATATACATATCTCCAAAATATATATAATATCTCCAAAAAGCTATTTTGATTTTGCCCCAATATGAAGTTTGAAAGAAATAAGAAAAAAATAGGACACT
>NW_008428214.1:0-342 GCF_000622305.1 Nannospalax galili | reverse complement strand
AGATAGCTCAGTGGTTAAAAGCACAAGCTGCTCTTGCAGAGGACTGGAGTTCAATTCCCAGGACCCACATGACACCTAACAACCATCCTGAAACTCCAGTTCCAGGGGTATCTGACACCCTCTTCTGACCTTCTTGGCCACTGCACTACACAAGTGCACTTATACACACACAGGCAATATGCTCATACACATAAAATAAAAACAATAAATAAAATATTTTCAAAAATTAAAAGAATGCAAAGTCTTAACTGAAAGATTATAGAAAGCTATAAACTGACAAAGTGCTGACCCCAGATTTACAGTCAATTGCAGATAGCCAAGTAAAATCTATCATACTACATA
>NW_008428213.1:0-342 GCF_000622305.1 Nannospalax galili | reverse complement strand
AGCACTGAGGATTAAGACCTCTTCACTCATCAACCAAGCTCAGGAGAACAGCCCTTCTGGGAGCTGGAATGAGGGTAGAGGGGTTGGGACTTGGAACCCCACACTATTCTTACCTTACTAATATGAGAACTGGGTTGGAACTGAGACACTGGGTAGAGAGATTTGGATCAGTGGTGAGGAAACAGGACAAGGGAGAGATGGGGTACTGCAGCAAAAGAATGGCTCTTCTTGTGCAGCACAGATATCGTACTCTCATTGTTGGAGCCACGGGCTCTCCATTGGGCTATTTCTTCTTTGTGGATCAACTTAACATAAAGAGTTCATGGGTTTTTGCCATGAGGG
>NW_008428212.1:0-342 GCF_000622305.1 Nannospalax galili | reverse complement strand
CTTCAGAACTAGACACACGTTACCCAGAAAGCTCTGAGGCCAACCAGTGCCTGAGGAGAGAGAGAGAGTGAACTAGAGCTTAGCTTCCCATCTGGGGTCACCTCTTTCTTTGCTGGTTCAGACCCAGTTTTTGTGCAGCTGTAGCACCTCCACGGATGCTCTGGTTAGCAAGGCAGGTGAACAGGGCTTCGACCCTCCGGCCAGCAGCATGACTGGTAGGAAACCCAGTTATGCTAGTTACTGTGTGCTATGGCATGGTCCAGGGAGCTGATGAGGTGACAGGAGACAGCAAGCAAAGCCACAGAATTGGGGATCAGTGGGGTTTACTGTACCCTAACATGG
>NW_008428211.1:0-342 GCF_000622305.1 Nannospalax galili | reverse complement strand
AGGTGACACGATCATCTACACCTCCGAGGGGGCAGGTGGCATGACCATCTGCATGTCAGAGCGGGCAGGTGACACGACCATGTGCAGGTCAGATGGGACAGGTGACAGGATGTTCTACACATCAGAGGAGCAGGTGACCCAACCATCTGCCCATCAGAGGTGTCATGTGACACGTCCATTTTATGGCAGATAGGGCAGCTGACGCGACCATGTTCACATCCAAGATGGCAGGTGATACGACCATGTGCTCATTAAAGAGAGCAGCTGACATGACCATGTGCACGTCGGAGGGTCAGGTGACATGACAATGTGCACGATAGATGGGCAAGCTGACACGACGAT
>NW_008428210.1:0-342 GCF_000622305.1 Nannospalax galili | reverse complement strand
TGGTTCAAACAAGAATATTTTGGGATCCTTCATCATAGAGAAAGAAAATACAGTTAGGAACTAAGCTAAGGGCCTGTCCTGTTGAGCTTGCTATGTTTGTGAGGGAGGAGACACAGTCAGTACACCTTGGAAGCATGGCATTATTACCAAAGGCTCTAAGAGAGATAAGATTAACATGGGGTGTGGCTCAGAGAAAAGCAGGGGCCTAGCATGTGTAGGGCAGGGCTGGAAGCAGGTCCTGGAGAGAAACACTAAGCGTGACCCTGGAACTCGGCAACTACCCTGTCCCTGGAAACAGCAAGCTTTATGTTTTTCCCCTTGGATTAAAACTAATCTCAGCAT
>NW_008428209.1:0-342 GCF_000622305.1 Nannospalax galili | reverse complement strand
CCTGTCTGTAGGTAGAGCTTATTCTCTCCTCTGAACACCCAGAAGCACCTGCCTCTGTGTGAGTGTCAGTTTCCATGTGAGTGTCACACTGGGCACATACTGCCCAGGAACGGCCATGAGAAAGGGATGTTTTACTAATTCTGCTTTTCGTTGCAGATGGATGGAGAAATGAGATTCTGGTGTTTCCTGTAGCCTATCTCTGTCTCTGGATTTCCGTATCCATGGATGTGTGACGGTGTATGTTTAGAGTGAAAGAATTCTGCATGTTTCCTCAGGATTTGCCTGGGCAGCCACTTGTGCTGAGATAGGAGGCTTTCTGTAGACTTAGATGATAAACTAGTG
>NW_008428208.1:0-342 GCF_000622305.1 Nannospalax galili | reverse complement strand
TCACTGTGCATGTGGGGGAGGATTGAAGACTTGGAGTGAGTGACTCCATCCATGGCTCAGAAGTCAGCAACTCTCTATCGAATGGGAAGCAGAAAGTGTGTGTGTGCTGGCGGGGGTCTGCTTGTTCCAGTTCTCTCCAAAATCAGTCTTCTGCAGGAACTGTGGGAATGGAATGTCAGACTCCAGCTGCCATTCAGGCTGCAATCCCTACAGCAGTCCTTTCCCCTCACAGACACAAAAGGCAGCTGAGACGCTGTGGGGTCCAACTAACAGACCTCCCAGTGCCAGAACCTCTCACCTGGGGACGTGAGTATCTATCAAAGGGGGTTCCAGTGGCCACAC
>NW_008428207.1:0-342 GCF_000622305.1 Nannospalax galili | reverse complement strand
ATATAATGAAGTTTTTTAAAAATTTATTTTTGCTGTCTCTCCTCCTTGCCTGGGTACTGGTGCAATTCTTGTCTTGGCACCCCAGACACCAGGTCTGACCTCTCAGCCTGGAACCACCACTACTTCCTGATCTTTTGTATCCAGACCAACCCAGTTCCTTCTCAAGGACCCAGGAGCCCTCTGGCCCTGGTCCCACCTTCACCTCCCTCTGCTTCCCTGAGTGGCAAGGCCACCAGCTGCCAGAGACCAGCATTTTTCTGGGTGCTGCTCCCAGGCCAGTCCAGCCCCCATATTCCTGAGGACATCTTTCCTGGAGGGATCCAGACCTCAGGAGAAAGCCTG
>NW_008428206.1:0-342 GCF_000622305.1 Nannospalax galili | reverse complement strand
CCTTGCACTTGCTAAGCAAGTGCTCTACCACTGAGCTAAATCCCCAACCCCACTTCTGACATTTTTGGCCTTTGAAACGGAGTATGTTGATGAGAGGCCCAAGGACATTGTGACTTTTAGCCAAAAAAACTGGCTATTTTTCTTTGGGGTCTTTTTTCCCTAACTGCCTAGCAAATTCCTACCTTCTATTCTTACCACACCATCCTTTGAAGAGGTTACTCAATTTGTGGATAGGGAATTGGGATGCAGACCACTCTGGCTTCTTCTGTTCTTTATGCTGAACAGGGACGAAGGGTGAGGCAATTGGAATACTCCTTCAGTGGGTCTATCTAAAAGACTCCC
>NW_008428205.1:0-342 GCF_000622305.1 Nannospalax galili | reverse complement strand
AGATTATGTAGATATGTTTTATATGTCTTCCTCCTGCTTTTACAGGCATGCTGCATGGTTTTTGAACTCAATTTTTAGCAAAATAAGGAGGTTAAAAGCTTCTTAGTTTATTTTGACCCATACGTAAATAGACTAAGTTCTATGGAAAATAAAATAATAATTAAATATTTGACATTAAACAGCTGATAGTTTGTTTAAATAATTTGATATCCAGTTGTATACTAAAATTTGATACATAAATTTGATTCATTGTGAATTGCTGGAAATTGGGAACATAGTAAATTATGAATTTTTAATTTTTTATTAGATAGAAATAGCCATTTTGTCTTCTGAATTAATTTA
>NW_008428204.1:0-342 GCF_000622305.1 Nannospalax galili | reverse complement strand
CACATGGGGCCACAGTGCTGGCATATTGGAGTATTGTGATGTAACATTGGAACACTGTGATGTCACAATGGACCATAGAGAAGTCATATTGTAGCATTTTTGATGGCACATTGTACCAATATAATGGCATATGGGGCGATAGTGTTGGCAAATTGGCGCATTGTGATTTCACATTGGAGCATTGTGATGACATAATGGACTATTGTGATATCATATTTTAACATTGTCATGGCACACTGGAGCATTGTTCTGTCACATTGCAGCGTTGTGATGTCACATTGGAACAATATAAAGTCATATTTTAACATTGCGTTGGCACATCTGAGCAATATAATGGCACAT
>NW_008428203.1:0-341 GCF_000622305.1 Nannospalax galili | reverse complement strand
TTTTTAAGTGCTTATTTTATCTAATTTGTAGACACTTAAGTGTGTTATATAAAGGCTGGAGAGATGACTCAGCGGTTAAGAGCACTCACTGCTCTCCTAGAGGATTGGGGCTTGGTTCCCACACCCACATGGCAGCTGACAACCACCCTTAACTCCAGTTATAAGGGGATCCCATGCCTTTTTCTTTGGCCTCTGCAGGCATTGCGTGCATATGGCACACTTACTAACCCGCAGGCAAAACTCATACACATTAAATAAAAATAAGTCAAAAAAATTTGGAAGTCTCTGCCTTTAAGAACACTGGCTGTTCTTGCAGAAGACCTGGGTTTGAATCCCAGCAC
>NW_008428202.1:0-342 GCF_000622305.1 Nannospalax galili | reverse complement strand
CAATGGACCCACCCTGAGAGGCCTGAGGATAGTGGAGCAGGCCAGGAGAGCGATGTATAAATTTTTATCTTTTCATAATATCCCATATTTCCTGCACATTTCATTCCTGCATTTTAAAATATTTTTCATATTCTTAATTTGTGTGCTCCAATTATTCAACTTTATATTCTAGTCTTGGTATTCTTTTTTTTCCATTTCCTTTATCTGTTGTTGAGGCTTTTTCCTGTCATTTCAAATTGGCTTATTGCGTTTTTCAATTCCAGCTTATTTCATCCTGAGTTTTCTTTAATATTTCCTATGTCTTTTGTGAATTCACATTTCAGAACCTGAATTGTCTTTGTC
>NW_008428201.1:0-342 GCF_000622305.1 Nannospalax galili | reverse complement strand
GCTATATTATATTTTTTGGTAATGAATGTTGTTTCTCCAGCTCCCGACACTTAACTGCTGAGCCATTTCTCCAATCCCTGATTTTTTTACTACAAGAATAATAACAAGACATTTTCCCTTTAGACCAGCTTAGCTATTTTCCATTGGTTCTGGTAATTTGTACCATCATTTCAATTTTATTTTATTTTTATTTACTTATTGAATTTTTTTTAATGAGCCACTGTCACTGTGAATTTTAGATTTATTCCACTGTCCCCTAATTTCAGTTATTTCTTAATTTGGTAAGGCTTGCATTGAGACCTATAATGTGGTCAATTTCATGGGCTACTGAAAAGAATTATA
>NW_008428200.1:0-342 GCF_000622305.1 Nannospalax galili | reverse complement strand
ACATGCACATGTCACTCCAGCCAGAAGTTATACACGTCCATTCCACTTCATGTATTTATGGAATATATCTATGTTGCCAATCCAAATAGTTTCTAGTACTGACATATGTATGTACAATCTCCAGTTTGTAGGTCTGGCTTATGTGCCACCTCTCTCTGAGAATCACCTAGACTTCCTTAGGAAAAGCTGTGTGCAGATGTTTCACTTCCATTCCAATGTATAGTGACAAGGACAATGGCAGACCTTTCTGCTGGTGTCTGAGAATATGTTTGAGCACATTTCATTTCCCCAATAGGCAAACTGCTAAAATCAAGGAAGAGCTAGCCCAGATAGGAGAATGTG
>NW_008428199.1:0-342 GCF_000622305.1 Nannospalax galili | reverse complement strand
GTTCCAGGCCAGCGGAGGCTACAGGGAGACCCTGTCTCAAAAAAAAAAAAAGACAAAAACAAAACAAAAACACCAAGGCTGCTCTGGATCTTCTTAAATCCTTCTTTGATTCAGAAGGTCTCTCAGTCAATAAGCTTGGTGGTAGAACACCTATCTACTGCTGTTGAGGCCCTGGGTTTCATCCCCAGCACCAAAACCAAACAATTAAAACACAGATGGCCCCTTAGAGACCTCAAGGCCTGCCATCATTTGAGCATCTGCTAGTCTAAGTGTCAAGTCACACTGTTGATCTGGGCTGCACATTTACATGTGTGTGCTCATCACAGGATTAAAAAAAAAAAA
>NW_008428198.1:0-342 GCF_000622305.1 Nannospalax galili | reverse complement strand
GGGAGAATCCCAAACATCTCTCCACAGAGAACACTAGAATGGACATAAGTTGCTAGAGATGGAGGATTAGTAGGTAGTAAACAAACAAACTGATAGGAGACAGGAGAGCAGAAAATGACCCAACATCCAAAGCCTCAAAGGATTAGGAGGTGAGGCAGTCAGAAAAGACTATTTTGGGACATGACCAATGGTGCATTTCATTTCAGATCTGTCCTTCTCTTGGGGTGGTGGGAGAAGAGAGAGTGGTGGACGGGTTTGTCAAAACCACAGATGTATGGAAACCTCATAGTAAGATGATTTCAACATAAAACCATTTATTAAAAGAATTAGAATATGCTGGGT
>NW_008428197.1:0-342 GCF_000622305.1 Nannospalax galili | reverse complement strand
ATATGCATGTCCCCACCCCCACATTGCATAGAACATTTCTCACTGGCAGTTCAAATAACTGTGTCCTGGTAGTCCTCCAGTGGTTGAGGTCAAGTCCATAGCACTGGTTCAAAAGAAAATACTTCCAGGAACCTGGGGTTTCTACCTGCTTTTAAGCAGTGAATCTTTAGGCTGCCATTTCCAATGTTGGGCCAAGCATAGTGGCACTCATCACTAATTCCAGCACCTGGAAGGCAAAGGTAGGCAGAACTCTGTAGGTTCAAAGCCAGCCTGGTCAATATTAAGAATTCTGGGCTAGCCAGGGCTATCTAGTGAGTGAGACCTTGTCTCAAAAACAACAAA
>NW_008428196.1:0-341 GCF_000622305.1 Nannospalax galili | reverse complement strand
AATGCAAGGGCAAGGCTATGCTTGTGTCTTTCCAGATAATGTTCCAGCCCCATTTGGATTCTAGCCCGGAACATCAAAATTGCCTGAGATAAAACCCTCCCTCCACAATCACTGACTCCAGAGATGGCAGCCCTGACCCTGGAGGAAGCGACTCACCTCTCTACCACCGAGAGACCAACCCAACGTCGTAGACAATGAAAGCCACCAACCTGGGGAGACTACAAACATCTCTCTCTACAAACAGAGACATTAGCTAAGCTATGTTCCTTATTATTTATGTTATCAGTATTGTTAACTCTCAATCTCTAGCAACTCTTGTTCCACGTAAAAATCTACACCCC
>NW_008428195.1:0-342 GCF_000622305.1 Nannospalax galili | reverse complement strand
TTTTCCTTCCAAATTCATGTAGTCATGCAAGTACTGAATCTACTTAGTGTTACCAGAGCATGCATGGGTGTAGGGCCATACACTGGATCATGGATAGCCTATCAGGAATCCTTTCTACTTTTATTTTCAATTTAATACATGAACACTGGTCATTGCAGTTGGAAAATTGAACTCAAGTCTCTTTAATGGCACATCATTAAATAAGCCCTCTGGAACTGTCCTCTGTATTAAACAGCTGCAGAAGCAGATTGTCAACATTTGATGATTTCATATCTAACAAGAGATTTAGAATAATCCTCATGCTGATTTCTGAGTTTAGTCACACACGTAAAATAAAACAAA
>NW_008428194.1:0-341 GCF_000622305.1 Nannospalax galili | reverse complement strand
AAGTTGGTATTGGTCAGAGTGTTTTGTCAAAGCAATGGAGAAACAAACTAAAACACTGGGCCACCTTAGGCTACATTCTTTAAGATTTATCAAATGTTATCTAATCTATATCTCTATATATGTTATGTATACATATATAATCTATATATGCTATATACATAAATAAAATCTGTTATATGCATATAAAATATATGTTTTATATGAATAAAATATGTTTTTTGCATGCATAAATTTATCTTGTATGCATATAAAAATCTATATGTGTACTATATGCATCTGTATAATCTACACATGCTATATATAAAATCTGTACATATATACATATATATAAAATCTGTTAC
>NW_008428193.1:0-342 GCF_000622305.1 Nannospalax galili | reverse complement strand
AAATAACATGTAATACAAGTCAATATAGGGAGTTTGCTCTGTGATTCTGTGTTTTTTTCCCTTTAATAGCTGTGTAGGCTTGTAGTTAAATGAGCAAAGATGACTGTGAGATAGAGTCAAAATGTAGCAGGAGATACTTGCAGAACATTAAACAAGGACTTTGATTTTTTATTTGTATGATAAGAAACCATTGAAAGCTTTTAACAGAAGAACTGAAACACTGTAATGTTCTGGGAAGATCATTTTTGCTTTGGGGTGGAAAATTCCCTGTTGACCCAAATATGAAGAATATAAATTCCTTTAGTGGACAGAAATTTGTATGCTAGAGACACTCCCTATCAA
>NW_008428192.1:0-341 GCF_000622305.1 Nannospalax galili | reverse complement strand
CACACACACACACACACACACACGCACACACACACATGCACAAATAAATAATTTAAAAATATTCAAAAAGGTATTACTTTAAAAAGCAATGGAATTTGATAGTCATGAATTAAAAGCAGTTGCTTTAAAAGTTAATACAGGGGCTGGAGAGACAGTTCAGCAGTTAAGAGCACTGACTACTCGTGCAGACGACCTGTGTTTGCCTCCCAGCACCCACATGGCAGCTAAGAAACGTCCTTAACGCCAGTTTCAGGGGAATCCAATGCCCTCTTCTGACCTTCACAGCACTTCATGACATGGGTGCACTCACATACATGCAGGCAATACACGCATACACATAA
>NW_008428191.1:0-342 GCF_000622305.1 Nannospalax galili | reverse complement strand
CCTACTTTCCCTTTCTGAATGGGAGTACTTATGGCAGTTCATTTTATGTTGGGAAGGGGTAAGGAAGTATACTACTTGTTTTTTAATGCATCCACTGGTAGGCAAAGAGAAGCCATACCCAAACCTGGTGGAGAGGGCTATGCTTCACCTGGAAATCCTGGCCTTTCAGATGGAGGCAACTCTGAGAGGGGCTTCGTGTAAAGAATGGAATAGAAGTCTAGTTAGTAGGGGGTACTAACTAGATACTATGGCACTAATTTGCATTTCCTTCTAGGTACACGAGCAAATCACATTTTCCAGCTCTCTTGGAATGGTTAGCTGGAACTGCTGGTTCTGACCAAA
>NW_008428190.1:0-341 GCF_000622305.1 Nannospalax galili | reverse complement strand
AGAGAACCAACTCCACAAGTTGTCCTCTTACTTACACAAATGCTCCATGACACATGCCCACTTTTACACAAAAATAGTAAGATTTTTAAATTTAAAAATCAAATTAAAACCAAGACTGAAGGCTTTGAAGAGGGGATGGGGATCTATAAAAATCTGATGAACTTGAATAAAATTGAAAGTTCAAATTTTAAAAGAGAGGCTTAGGAGTTGTGCAATATAGTTTAAATTGATAGACACGGTGATAAGGCATGATGTTTAAAATGAAATACATAGAGCTGAAGAGATGGCTCGGGGTTAACAGCACTGGCTGCTCTTGCAGAGGACCTGGGTTTGATTCCCAG
>NW_008428189.1:0-341 GCF_000622305.1 Nannospalax galili | reverse complement strand
GGGGTTTTGCTCAGACAGGCAACCAAGGAGCAGGCTCTACTATAAAGATTCCTTAATTGTATTACTTCAAAATTGAGCACCAGTTTGTGACTTTTTTTCCCCCTTTCCAAAATGATAAACACTTAAAATATATATCATGCTGTTTAGAAATTTGTGTGAGAATTATCAGTAGTCTGCAGGGGTGTTCTACTTCCTTTATATGACCTCATAGCCTCAGCAGAATTAAGAAAGAAATTTAATAAACGAGCTAAAACTACACTGAACTTTGGGTAGACTGATGACAAACACTAACTGTATGTGCACCATGTGAAGATCGAGACACTGAAATGGATTCCTAATGG
>NW_008428188.1:0-341 GCF_000622305.1 Nannospalax galili | reverse complement strand
GGATTTCTGTGACATAGAGACCAGCCAGATGTACATAGCAAGTTCCAGGCCTACAGTAAAACCTGGTTTCAAAAAAATATTTAAAAAGGGGCTGGAGAGATGGCTCAATGGATTAGAGCCCTTGCTGCTCTTGCAAAGGACCTGAGTTTGATTTACAGCACCCAGATGTTGGCTTACAGCCATCTGTTAACTCCAGTTCCAAGGGAACCAGTGCTGTTTTCTGATCTCTGTAGGTACTGCACACATGCAGTACATTTACATACAACGTAAAATAAAATAAAAATTAGACTGGGTATAGTGGTGCATATACCTTTAAGTCCCAACCCTCTGTGGCACAGGCA
>NW_008428187.1:0-341 GCF_000622305.1 Nannospalax galili | reverse complement strand
TATAGGCCACTCATCCACCCAAATGGCATCATTAGAGAGCCAGGTGATGGGAATTGGCTTGGGGGCCAAAATTGGAGTTGATCCTGGGTAGGAAGTGGCCATTAGGTTTGGGGGTATTGGGCAAGGTGTTGTACTTTCCCTGATAGTCCCAAGTTATCGTGGAGCAAGATATCATCATAAAAGGCATGGTCATCCATGGTAAGAACCCCACCCATGTCCTGTAGGATGTCTCGGCCCCATAAGTTACAGGGAATGTCCACTACTATGGCGGAAACGGTGCCCCGGTTCCCATGCAATTCCTTCCAATATACTGGATGTGTGACCAGCTTGGTACCTTGTGT
>NW_008428186.1:0-341 GCF_000622305.1 Nannospalax galili | reverse complement strand
AATCCCCACTACTTCCTGATCCTTTGCATCCAGACCAACCCAGTTCCTCCCCATTGTCCCCAGGAGGATTCTGGGCCTCTTCCCACCATCAACTCCCTTTGCATCCCTGGGTGGCACAGCCACCAGCTTTGTGAGACCACCATCTTTCCTGGGCCCTGCTCCCAGCCCAGCCCAGCCCCCAAATTCCTGAGGACAGCATCTTTTCTGGAGGGATCAACACCCTAGGAGAAAGCCTGAGAGCATCTGAACCTCATCTCTCTTGGGCCTCTGTGGGAACTCCTGAAGAAAAGAGCAATTTGGCCACTCCAATATAAAATCAAAAGAGAGAACTTGAAGCCTAG
>NW_008428185.1:0-341 GCF_000622305.1 Nannospalax galili | reverse complement strand
AAAAAACTCTAGCCTCTTTTAATTCCTCAGAAACCTTTATATTTCTTTACATATTTCTGAGCATTCTGTAGATTTTCATAAATGCTGACATTCTCCAGAATTCACAGTCACACTTTGTATATTCCTCCATGGTGCCATGCATGCCTGTTTTAAAAGCCATCTTTAGGCTGCACTGAATTCTTTTTGTCAACTGTACATCCTATAGGTACCTTAAACTCAACCAGAATCAGAACTTGTTGCTGCCTCCCCATCAAAATTGAACTTCCTCCCGGGCTTGGTGGTGCACACCTTTAATCCCATCACTTGGGAGGCAGAGGCATGCAGATCTTTGTGAATGTGAA
>NW_008428184.1:0-341 GCF_000622305.1 Nannospalax galili | reverse complement strand
CACAACACGGGTGCACTTACACACATGCAGGCAATACACTCATACACATAACACAAAACTAATAAAATACTTTTTAAAAAAGGTTGGGGGCAGGGGCAGCGATGACTCCGCAGCTAAGGGGCTTTGCTGTCAAGCCTAAGGGCCTGAGATGGAGCCTGATGATACCAACATGGTGGAACAGAGAAAAGTTTTCCACAAGTTATCCTCTCATTTCCAAACGAGTACCATGACACAGGTCTGCAGTGTGTGTGTGTGTAACTTTTTTAAAAAAATATTTGTTTACTAACCATATGATTAGAAGAAGCGTTTCATTACAGCTTTAACATATTCAATAACAATTT
>NW_008428183.1:0-341 GCF_000622305.1 Nannospalax galili | reverse complement strand
AAATAGATTAGATATTCTATACATAATCACCACTGTTCTGCTGTTATTTTTTAAATTTTCACTACTTTTGAAAGATCTAAATATCTCTCCCCATCTGAAACCATCTGAAATCCTTGCTAAATACACCATAGGTATCTTGGGTTACTATTGATCCTAAAAGGATGGTACAATTTTTTTCCCAATACTGAATCATTTTCTAACCAAAATATGAATAAAATAGCACAATCTTAGAACCCTTTCAAGAAAAGTTTGATAGCAAAGAAACTATATGTCTGGATACCACAGGGTATCCAGAACCCACAGTACGTATGACACATGAACCCACAGTACTTATGACAGCA
>NW_008428182.1:0-341 GCF_000622305.1 Nannospalax galili | reverse complement strand
TTTTTCCTCCCTTTATTTACTTTGTGCTTAATGCCTCTGGGGTGGATCATGATGACATATTTAAAGATATAATTTAAAAAGTATTTTATTTCTTTTATGTGTATGAGTGTATTGTCCGCATGCATGCAAGTGCACACGTGTCATGTAATATACACAAAGGTTAGAAGAGGGCGTTGAATCCCCTGGAACTGGAGTTATGGACATTTGTTAGCCGCCATGTGAGTTCTGGGAACTGGTTCCAGGTTCTCTTCAACAGCAGCCAGTGCTCTTAACCACTGAGGCAGCTATCCAGCCCCAAGACATACATTTTTTAAAGCACCCACTTGCTAGGTGTAGTGACA
>NW_008428181.1:0-341 GCF_000622305.1 Nannospalax galili | reverse complement strand
AGCCTCGTCTACACAGAGAGCTCAGGACTTCTGGGGCTACAAGGAGACCCTATCTCAAAAAGACAGAAAAAAAAAAAAGGAAAAAGACAATGATGAGCCTCTAGTGAGGCAAACGGTAGAACAGAATAGAAGACAGAATGTTTGGTACCATAAATGAGGGTGAAAGATCACCATACAGCCTATGGGGCAGCAATAGATAATAAAGGGGTGCTGTGAATAACTCCAAGCCCATAACTTTTACGATCTCCACAAAAGAATTGCTCCTTGAGAAGCCAAGGCTCCACACTCTAAAGGCAGCATGCTACGTAATTATAACAGTATGGCAATCTGGAATAGATGAA
>NW_008428180.1:0-341 GCF_000622305.1 Nannospalax galili | reverse complement strand
TAAAATGGGCTTTTCACCAGGCATGGTGGTACATGTCTTTAATACCAGTACCTAGGAAGCAGAGGCAGGTGGATCTCTGTGAATCCAAAGTCAGTCAAGTTCAAGGCCAGCCAGGGTTGCATCATAAGACCCTGTGTCAAAAAATTGATTAATTAATAAAATAAAATGTGCTTTTCTAATTCCTCTTTCCCTACTTACTTTTAATTTAGCAGACATTTAGTGAAAAATTAACAACTAAGATACGCTAAACGCATTGTGTCATATTTCTATTTTATAAATTACAATAAGGGAAAATTGCTAAAACATTATCAAATAAAAGCCACTGATTCTTCTTTATCTTG
>NW_008428179.1:0-341 GCF_000622305.1 Nannospalax galili | reverse complement strand
CCAGTATCATAAACTGTATTTAGAAATGGGGGAAACAAATGTGGAGGCACATGGCTCCTGAGCTCATTAACTCTAACTTTTGCATGCGTAAGAATTTTTCTCAAGGGGGCCTCACATCCTTGTTCCGGAGACTGTAGATCAGTGGATTTACAAGTGGAGTCACTGAGGAGTAGATCAAAGTTACAATCTTCTGTGTCCCAGTCTGATTTCCAGAGTTTGGACTTACATACATCACCATTATGGTTCAGTAGAAAAGAGACACCACAATTAGATGGGAACCACAGGTGGAGAAGGCCTTACGTCTGCCAGCTGCTGAAGGGACACGGAACACTGCCCTGAGA
>NW_008428178.1:0-341 GCF_000622305.1 Nannospalax galili | reverse complement strand
GAATTGAAATTCTCCTTTCTGGAGAGAATACTCAAGGATCAAACAAAGTTTCAAGATTCACAAGGCATCTCCCTAGGATGATAAAAGCTGTAAACAACAGCTGGAGGGCGGGGGCAGCTCTAGGGGGAGCCACGTGCAAGCTGTGCAAGAGCTGCAGGGAATGCAGTTTATGGTTCATCACCCATGCTTGGGTGTTCTTTGTGGTGATGCAGCTGCCTTTGTGTCACACATGGTCCTGTAAGTAACCTGTCACCTGTGCTTTTATAATTTCAATAAACTCATTAGTTCACCAAGCTAGACTTGGGGGGAATTATTTCTTGGGTCAGTCATTAGTATCCTCT
>NW_008428177.1:0-341 GCF_000622305.1 Nannospalax galili | reverse complement strand
ACATCTCTCTGACATGCAGGCACATGTTTAAGAATGTAGCTCTATCAGCAGTTCTCTGGAATGAATTTTGGTTTCAGGTGCTGAGGATGAGATCTGCCCCAGATGCTCAAAGTCATGTCTCAATTTCGAAGTGTCTTCGATAATCATTCAGAACTTCTTTTGTGTAGAAAGAGATATCATATAATGACAGATTAGAACCTCCCTAAGGAAGCATTAAATTACAAAATCTAAGTGCCAGTTGCTCTCTTGGACAGCAGGGCCCAGAGCTGGAGTTCAGAGAGGCAGAAGGGGGGGATGAGGTCTTGTACATGGATGCATTCTTAAAGTTTATTTTTATTGCT
>NW_008428176.1:0-341 GCF_000622305.1 Nannospalax galili | reverse complement strand
TTCTTGCAGGTGACACCGCACCGCGACATCAGCCGCCGAGTTGCCGCCTTCGGCTTTGAGCTGCGTGAGGCCCGGCGTCCCGAAAGGCCTCCCCAGGCCCAAGGTCTTGGTGTGGATGGTGCCCGAAGGCCCTGCGGCGATGCCGAGCTCCTTCTGGCTGCTTGTGACTTTGTGATTCATGGGACCGTCCATGGAGTCACCCAGGACATCGACCTGCAGGAGTCCGTCATCACCGTGACCGCCATCCGTGTCATCCGCCAGCCACTGCCACTGTTCCAGGTGAGTGGGTGAGGCTCGGAGGGCCAGAGCCAGGCCTCCATTCACACCCTATTGCGCTGTGG
>NW_008428175.1:0-341 GCF_000622305.1 Nannospalax galili | reverse complement strand
ACCTTGGCCTCTTGCCTTTCTGTGGGCAAGACCTGCCTCATCCCTTCAAAATCACAAGCGGGATGCAATCCCTATTAGGTGGGTCTGGGATGTTTGCTGAGTCCCATGGCCTGGGGTCTTCCAGTGCATCCACCTGGAAGGCCAACAGGCTAGCACAGTAAATTACAGAAGCAGAAAGAAGTGGTTAGATGAGTCAGAGTCCCACATGTTCAAGGTGTTCTGCAAGTTATGAAACTATGTGAAGGAAATGCCAAAGATGTGTCAGTGATGTTGAACAAAATCAATATGGTTTCAATAGATCAGCAAGGAAAAGTGTTTCAGTAGACTGAAATAAAAACAAA
>NW_008428174.1:0-341 GCF_000622305.1 Nannospalax galili | reverse complement strand
AAGGAACCATGCACAGAAAGCCAGAGGCTGAACGGACCACACCAGTCCAACTGCAGCATCATCTGCATTCATGCTGTTGGCTTTCAATGACCTAGTATTGGTGGGGTGCGAAGGTTGGGGCCACAACATCAGCTCTGATTGCCGAATGGCCCCTGAATCATCTTAAAATAATGAGTTTTGAGAGGCAGCTGACTCACTGTGGCAAGAGTCAAGCTGTGAGAGAAACTGAAGACAAAATATTTTGAGAATGAAAAGAGAATAAGAGTTTTGTACATAGGGAAAAATAAATTCATCTTGAATATTAAAATATTAAACATTTATTCTTGTTCAACTCTGGAAAA
>NW_008428173.1:0-341 GCF_000622305.1 Nannospalax galili | reverse complement strand
CTTCTCGCTCGCCTTTTTTTCCTCTTCTATCATGCATTGTGAGATGATGCAGGGACTATTCTCGTGGACATCCCAGCCCCCTCAAAAGTAATCCAAATAAATATTTTTCTTTATAAATAACGTGGTCTCCAGCAATCCATTAGAGCAGTACAAATCAGGGAGCTCATTTCAAATGCAGTCTTAAGCCAGTGAGATTCCTCAGTTGGTAAAGGCCCTCGCTGCCAAGCCTGAGGACCTGAATTTGATCCCTGAGACTCATGTAGTGGAAGGAGAATACTGATTCCTGCAAGTTGTCTTCTGATCTCCACACGTACACACACACACACACACACACACACACA
>NW_008428172.1:0-341 GCF_000622305.1 Nannospalax galili | reverse complement strand
CTGCCCTGCCCTGCCCTGCCATCTGCTTTCTTTTCCCCTATAAGTCTTACTCTGTAGTCTAGTCTGGCCTCCAACTCACAGTCATCCTGTTTCGGCCTCACAGTGCCAGGCCACATGCACTTCTATGCATACCTGCTGCAGTTGTGGCTCAGGAAGGGAAAAAAAGCTAGACTATGGAGCTTTCTTCAACAAAGCCAGTTTGATTCTGGTTATGTTTTTATTTCCTAATCTGGACTCCTAGTTCTGAGACTTGCTTCAAGAATGAATACTTTTTGCCATGTGTGGTGGCCCACACCTTTAATTCCAGCATTTGGGAGGCAGAGGCAGGCAGATCTCTGTGA
>NW_008428171.1:0-341 GCF_000622305.1 Nannospalax galili | reverse complement strand
TCAAGGTGATCAGGATGGATCTAGGGCCAATTCATATGTAAGGACAGGGTGCGTATTGTGTAAATATTTAAATAGATCAGATGTGTACCCTGAAGCTGGAGAATGTAGCTCCTCTGGGTCCAAGGAGATGTAGTAGTAGTGGGCGGGGTTCTGGCTAAGGAGACCAGTCAGGAGTTCACAGGGGGATGAACATGATGTGGCCTGGCCCCAAGGTAGGAATGTGGACAGAATCAAGAGACAAACTTTTTATAGAGTCCAGGGAATCAAACCTCAGTGGGGAAGTTTCTGATATAACAGGAATGTCTGGAGATCTCAATCAGGATAATAAGGAAGGAGTCCTA
>NW_008428170.1:0-338 GCF_000622305.1 Nannospalax galili | reverse complement strand
GTGTGTGTGTGATTTTGAGATGTTAATTTTATTAAATTGTCTAAGCTGGCCTAGAGCTTGTGTGGGATTCTCTTTCTCCACTCTCCAGCCCATCTGGAATGACAGCCTTTCTCAAAGAGGCCCAGCGTAAATATTTGAGGTTTTTGACCATTTTTAAAAAGTTTATTTTTAACAAAATTTTGTGATTTTCATACAGTATAGTTTATAGTTTTACAGTACAGGGGTGTGTTTTTTATATTTAGGTCTATACGTTATCTATACCACCCCCAACCACTGGTGCCCACCAATTTAATGTTTTCTCTCTCTCTCTCTCTCTCTCTCTCTCTCTCTCTCTCTCT
>NW_008428169.1:0-341 GCF_000622305.1 Nannospalax galili | reverse complement strand
GGCGGGAGCGCAGCGCAGCCCGGCCCGGCGAGCCCGCACCCCGGCCGACCCCGCAGCTGCGGCACCCCGTGTCCCCGGAGCCGCTCCCGCAGCTGCCTAGGGCCCCCCAACAGCTCTCCGGCCGGACCGCACAAACTAACTCCGCCTGGCTGGGGGCGCCCCGCGGGGCAGCCCTGCACGCCGGCAGCGGGGCAGGGCGTGCGCCGGCACTCACACGGAGCGGCCCTAAGTCACCGCGTCCCTGCCGCGTCCTCCGCCTCCTCGCCGCCTCGGCCGCGCCGCCGCCGGACTTGGTGGGCTTCCTCCTCCGCGGGCCCCCTCCTGCCCGGCCCGCCCGGGCC
>NW_008428168.1:0-341 GCF_000622305.1 Nannospalax galili | reverse complement strand
CTGTCCTAGCCTAGTCACTGGTCTCTGTGCCCTTGACCTGAAATGCAAACTACTGATAGGACCTCACCTGTGAAAAGTACAAACAAGACAGACAGCAGGAAGCCATCTCGACAGCATGCAATCCACCCAGAAAGAAGGGGCTCCTAGGGCTGTGCTTCAAATGGCCCTCATGCAGTCCATTTCGAGAGTTCCATGGAGGACACATCGTGTTTTGAGGTCTGTGTTTTTTTCTCACTTTTCCGTGGACTAAAGAGGCCTGGGTCCTGGAGATACCGAAATAATTATCCACCGATTTGTCTAATTATCAGATGTTAAGCATTGTTTGTGACTTTTCTAGATGT
>NW_008428167.1:0-341 GCF_000622305.1 Nannospalax galili | reverse complement strand
TTTTTTTTGAGACAGAATCTTTCTGTTTCATCAATCCAGACTGATGAGACTAAAGATTGCCATCCTTACTCCTTACAGCCTCTATTTCTGATTCTAGATCTATCTATGGCATAGAGAGGTCCTTAAAAGACAGTGCTTGAATACAACATCTAAGCTGTCTATTTTTATCATCTGTACAGCAGGATGGTAACACCTACTGTAAGGTTTCCAGCAATTAGAGATAAACTGTATGAAACCATTGTAATTAAAAAATTTGGGTATGTGTGTTGAGACAGGGAACAGTGTCAGTAACAGGTTCCTCTCTAGGGCCCATATATCCCCAGATACGGGCTTTTGACCAG
>NW_008428166.1:0-341 GCF_000622305.1 Nannospalax galili | reverse complement strand
AGGTTGAGCACATTAACTTCCAACAGCTAATAGCAGGTTTCTGAAACCATGGCACATGGCGACCACACAAAACTGCTGGATCCCAAAGCAGGCCTGTTTCCTAAGACAACAACTCTATACTAGAAGGGGTGAAAGAAAGGCATTTAGAAATCTTTGCTCATATATCAAGAGGACTAACAAAACTGGCCTTTTAAAGCTCCAACCACAAACCTTGCTCCACTTAAAAAATAAATTTGTGACTTTGTGTTGCCCTTAGCATAGTACATCATCACAGCTTCCTGATTTAACTAAAAAGTGTGTTGGGGCTGGAGAGATGGCTCAGTGGTTAAGAACACTGGTTG
>NW_008428165.1:0-341 GCF_000622305.1 Nannospalax galili | reverse complement strand
CCCCACAATTCTGGCTACGCCAGGCCCTGGGATATTTGTACAGGCCTTGGACAGAACCTTTAAGATGGTCTGGATTTGGTTTCTCCACAGCTGTGTTGATTTGTGGCTTGGAGACCCAAGAAAAAAATAACAACAGAAAGCCAAAAACATCTGAGTTTATGAGCAATACTAATTTATAAACAACATTTGGCCACTAAGAAAAGTGCTCAGCATAGTTAGCGAGTGGTCAGTTTGGAGCACCTGTGTTCTTTTTTCTTTTTTTAAAACAAACAGAACTTTGTTTTTATTTTAGTTTATTTTTAGTTTGTTTATTTTATTTTTAAAAAATATTTTATTTATTA
>NW_008428164.1:0-341 GCF_000622305.1 Nannospalax galili | reverse complement strand
TTTTTTTCCCGGGGGGTGGAGGGTGGGGTGGCAAGTCACACTATTGAAGGCCACCCTCGGCTTCCTAAGTGCTGAGATTTTAAGGTACACCACTTGCAAAGTGGCTTTTGGGTCATCTTCAAATATCTTTTCTCTTTAGAATTGTAGTGTGTGCGGCTATAAGAGTTAGGAATAAACACTGTGTTACCAATAAATATTAGGTCTGTGTGTGGAATATTTTGAAATCCCTTCCTTGCTTGCTTTCCATGTTACTCTCTAAGACAGGGTATCTCATTTAACTGGCTCAACTGGCTGGCCAATAAAGCCCAGGTATCCTTCTGTCCTCCCACCTCACCAGTACC
>NW_008428163.1:0-341 GCF_000622305.1 Nannospalax galili | reverse complement strand
TGGATTCACTATGGAGACCAGGCTGGCCTAGAACTCACAGAGATCCGCCTGTCCCGAGTGCTGGGAATAAAGGCGTGTACTACCACGCCCGTCTAGAAACTAACTTTTTAAAGCTCATCTGAGCAGCCCCTGAGATGAAGAGGCTGAGTCCATTTTTTTGTGGCTCTTTGGAGGGACCGAAGGAAGAGCAAGTTCAGACCTAGGGCAGAGTGCTTAGCACTTTCTGAATTAGTGAAAGCCAGGGAAAGTGAGGTGGGCCTGAGTAAGATGGGGCAGAACAGAGGGTGTGTTCCAGATAGAACTCACCAGGAGCCCAGGATGCTCAGGGCAGGTGCACTGCC
>NW_008428162.1:0-341 GCF_000622305.1 Nannospalax galili | reverse complement strand
GTTGTTAGCTGCCATGTGGGTGCTGGGAATCGAACCTAGGTCTTTTGGAAGAGCAACCAGTGCTTCTAACCACTGAGTCATCTCTCCAGCCCCTTCCAGCTCATTCTTATGTCACAGTCTTCATGTTAGTGGCATGGATTGACTATTAACCCTCCTCCCAGTGCTGATGACCTTCTACTCCAGTCTTACACCTGACTTGCTTATCTTTCCTTAGGGAAAAACCTCTTATCTCCTAGCCACACACTCCATGCACCCTACAACCCACTCCCTCTCATCCTTTACAATACATATATGTACTCTTACATTTCCCACTTGCTCTTGTGTTTGTCTTATCTGCTAAA
>NW_008428161.1:0-341 GCF_000622305.1 Nannospalax galili | reverse complement strand
CTACATCCCAAGTACTGAGATTGCAGGTATGCCACCATGCCAGTTTATTTTTCTTAAGCCACATTGATCTTTTAATATTTATCTAATAGCAGTCATTTTCTTTTCTTATTTGAGACATTGCCTCTTGTAGCTCAGGCTAACCTTAAATTTACTATGTAGCAGGGGATGCTTTCAACTTCTGATCTTCTGGCCTCTGACTGTCATTTGTTGAGCTTACGGGTGTGTACCATCAGTCAGTTTAGGTCGTGATGGGTTTGAAACCAGGCCTTTGTGTATGTTATGCAAGCACTCTACCAAATGAACTACATTACCATCCCTAACAAAACTAATTTTCTTTCTTT
>NW_008428160.1:0-341 GCF_000622305.1 Nannospalax galili | reverse complement strand
CATCTCTGGGTGGCTTGGCCACCAGCTGGCCTAGACCAGCATCTTTCCTGGGTCCTTCTCCCAGGCCAGTCCAACCCAAAAATTCCAGAAGCCAAAATCTTTCCTGGAGGAATCCGGGCCTTAGGAGAAAGCCTCAAAGCACCTGATTCTCATCTGGCTTGGGCCTCTGTGGGAATTCCTGAATACAAAAACAATCTGGCCACTATAATATAAAGTCAAAAGAGAGAACTGGAAGCTTAGAGGAACCAGCTTTTCATGCACCAAAAGTAAACAAGAAAGACACATAAAGTTTACAAAAAGAAGCAGACCTAAACTTGTAAGCTTGAGTCTCACACAAGAAT
>NW_008428159.1:0-341 GCF_000622305.1 Nannospalax galili | reverse complement strand
CCTGCCCCTCTGACGTGCAGATGGTAGTGTCACCTGCCCTTTGTGACGTACAGATGGTCGTGTCACCTGCCCACTCTGTCGCGCAGATGGTCATGTCACCTGTCCCCACTGACGTGCAGATGATCGTGTCACCTGCCCCCTCTTCCATAAAGATGATCTTGTCAACTGCCACATCTGGTGTGCAGATGGTTGTGTCTGCTGCCCCATCTGACGTGCTGATGGTCGTGTCACCTGGCCTCTCTGCCACGAAGATGGCCCCCTCTGTCGAGCAGATGGTCGTGTCACTTGCCCCCTCTGGCATGCTGATGTTCGGGTCACCAGCACACTCTGACTTGCAGATG
>NW_008428158.1:0-341 GCF_000622305.1 Nannospalax galili | reverse complement strand
CACCTGGGGCTCCAGGGAGACCATCTCAAAACAAACAAACAAACAAAAATTCATCTTGGGAAAGGGTTGGCCAGAAAATATTGCCACAAGTTTAGCTGTTACAGTCAAGAAGTTCTCTGATCCCCTGAATCCTGACAGCTCATAACATGGGACAGTTCATAAAAAGGAGTAAAGGCTGACAGCTCCGTTGTCACTTTGTCCACCTGCACTGACACTGCTCCTGCCTCCTGGGTAGACTGTGAGCCTTTTGAATGGCGAGAAGGTCATCCATGCTCTCCTTTCCCAGGCTGAGATTTAAGAGTTCTCTGGAGAGGGCAAGAGCACCAAGGGCTGTGCAGTCT
>NW_008428157.1:0-341 GCF_000622305.1 Nannospalax galili | reverse complement strand
ACAGACACACACACACACATACACACACACACACACACTACACCATGAGCTTTGTGGATATTAAAATAAAGCTGAAGGCTTATGCTTATCGTCAGCTGGGCTCTCAGACTGGAAGGCTATAGCTTATACACAGTCTACTGGCAGGTGAGCTGAACTGCTGACACAGCTGTCAGAAGGAACTGTTCTCTGAAGTCTGGTGTCAATGGACTTTTCTTGACACACTATGGGGAGGTTGCAAATGGGGGAGTTATCTTCTTTGAGATCCGTTCAGTAGAATGGTTAATTAGCAGTTCGCACCCTTTGGAAAGATGGGCTTACATGGAAGTTAGGTGACTCAAAAA
>NW_008428156.1:0-341 GCF_000622305.1 Nannospalax galili | reverse complement strand
TTGTAGATTCAATGCAATGCCAATCAAAATACCCATGACATTCTTCACAGAGACTGGAAAAAATTATCCTGAAATTCAAATGGAATTACAAAAGACCACAGCTAACCAAAGAAATCTTCAGCAAAATGAACAATGCTGGGGGGATCAGCATGCCAAAGCTCAGATTATATTACAGAGCTATAGTCATAAAAACTGCATGGTACCAGCACAAAAATAGACATGGAACAGAATAGAAGACCCAAACATGAGTACATGCAATTTAAGCCACATGATATTTGATAAGGGTTCCAAGAACACACAATGGAGGAAAGACAGCATCTTAAACAATTGGTGCTGGCAAA
>NW_008428155.1:0-341 GCF_000622305.1 Nannospalax galili | reverse complement strand
CTTTTCTCTTCCTTTTTCTTCTCTTCTTCCCTTCCTTCTTTCTCTCTTTTTTCTTTCCTACCCAAACCTACCTTGCTTTCATTTTCTTTTTAAAGTTGCATGCAACCTCTTCTACTTTGTTGTTTTTTTCCTTCTCTCACATTGACCTTAAATTGGTAACGGCCACTTCTCACTATCCCCCAAGCCTGTACAAGAGTCACTGTTCCTTACTACTTGTGGGGCCCGTACTTCATGAGGAACTGCAGGGGCAGCAGTGAGTTCAGAAAGTCTGTGTGGGGACAGTGGGTGGGAGATGGGGTCAGAGTGTGCACAGGATCCACAACACATACACCCTTGATGCC
>NW_008428154.1:0-341 GCF_000622305.1 Nannospalax galili | reverse complement strand
TGTTAGCTGCCATGTGGGTGCTGGGATTCGAACCCGGGTCTTCTGTAAGAAGTCAGTGTTCTTAACCTCTGAGCCATCTCTCCAGCCCCCTATTTAGCCCAGCCTGTCTTTGGGCTTAAAATGTCTCTTGATATATTGATCTTCCTAGGGGCAGGTACAGAAACACCTATTCACCCCAGATAGAAACAGCAACGATCAAAGAAATTCTTCCATCCAAGACCAGCTTGGTGCATCACTGAGTTTACTGGGGTTACGTACAGGGACGTGCTCAGAGTCAGCTCCACCACTGGACCACTGGAAAGCCCCTCCAAGATGGGTGAGGCCTTGTGAGAACTACATCT
>NW_008428153.1:0-341 GCF_000622305.1 Nannospalax galili | reverse complement strand
GCCTCTGCCTCCCAAGTGCTGGGATTAAAGGCATGTTCCACCATGCCCAGCCAATGTTACTAGAGTTAAAGCTCATTCTGAAACAACTTTTGCCATACCATCTTTAATATTTACAAAAAATAAAATCTTTAAGCTGTGCTTTATTCAGAGGGCTGGCAGAGGGAAAGTCAGAGGGAAATCTTCCCTTGGTAGCATTTTTATAGAGAACAAAGGCAATAAGTCACTCCAAATTTGGTCTAGACCCTCTGGGCAAGTTGTCAGCCTTGTCTCTGAGATTCTGCTTTTCCTCCATCATCATCTCTTTCTGTGGAGACATAGGCAGTTCCCTTACAAAAAGGCTT
>NW_008428152.1:0-341 GCF_000622305.1 Nannospalax galili | reverse complement strand
TGATGTCGCGGTGCGGTGTCACCTGCAAGAAGAGAGCCCGGCGCTCCCGGGAACCCCAGCGCACGCAGCGGCCCCGGGCCGGGTCTGGGCCCTCGGCCGGCAGCAGCTCTAAGGCACCGCCCATCCGTTCGGAAGACCGGGGCCCGCGCAGGGCCTCCCTGGGCGCAGACCGGCGATGCTGCCGCGTGCCCGGGTCGGGGCCTCTCGGAGTCAGGCGCAGCGCCCCAGCCGGTCCGGCCGCTCTGTCACCGTCCGCACCGGCCAGGGTCGGCTGCCCCGCGCTGCCGGGCTCCTGGGTCCAGCCGCTGCCCGTCCAGCTGCAGCCGGCCTCGGAGCAGCGG
>NW_008428151.1:0-341 GCF_000622305.1 Nannospalax galili | reverse complement strand
GCATGCGCCACCATGCCCAGCCCAATACTATGCCATTTTCATTCCCATGGCTCTGTAGTATAATTTGAAGTTATGATAGTTGCAGCCTTTCTTTTTTGCTCAGGATTACTTTTGCTATTCAGTGTTGCTTGTGTTTCTATTTGAATTTTAGGATTTTTCTAGCTCTGTGAAGGTCATTCGGTTGTGTTTTTTTGAATGGGGATTACATTGAATATGCAGACCAGTTTGGTAACGTGGCCATTTTAACAATATTGATTCTTCCAGTCTATGAACACTGGATGCTTTTCTACCTTCTGATGCCTTTGTCAATTTTGTGTTTTGCAACTATTCGTTGTACAAAG
>NW_008428150.1:0-341 GCF_000622305.1 Nannospalax galili | reverse complement strand
CCAGTGGATGAGGTACAACAACAGCAACTAGAAAAGCCACTAAGACACTATTTTTGAGAGAAAAACCTAAAAATAAAAAATACGCAGAAAGACTTACTGTTACTTATTACATTGGCAAAAATCTAAAAGTTTAACAATTTGAGTCTCTTATCTGCAGAGGCTTCTTAAAGAGCCCTACTTGATGCTGAAGTCACAGATAGTTCTGAATTCTGTACATACACTGTTTCATCCTATACATACCTATGGTAAAGCTTAATTTATAAATTTAGTAACTAAAGATATTATCAAAAACAATAATAATTAATATACTATAATAAACACTATTTAAAATTGATGGACTG
>NW_008428149.1:0-341 GCF_000622305.1 Nannospalax galili | reverse complement strand
CTTCTTGGAAACTGCTTGCTAAAAAGCACTGACTCCTCACTTGGGCCTACAAGGTACCTAAATCAGGATAAAAGCATGGCATCTCTTCCTACATTTTGCACCTCTCTCTTCTAAGTCAGTTACCTCATTATTTCCACACAGAGGCATGCTAATCTCTGAAGGAGTGCTGTGTATAACCTAGTAATGCCCAACATCTCATCTGCCTTCAAGGCTAAAGATAAGAGCAACTGAAACATCTTACTGTTCAATGTCCTGCTCCAGATCCATCCCCACCACCCAGAAAAGGTGCCTGAAGATCTCCAGTAAACCTGCAATCAGTTTGGACTGCAAGAACAACAGAG
>NW_008428148.1:0-341 GCF_000622305.1 Nannospalax galili | reverse complement strand
ATAAATAAATGGTTTCTACAACTGGCAAATTAGAAGCTCAGATGGGAATTGAGAAGACCACAAACCTAGCAGAGCAGAACAATCCAAGAGAAATGGGCACGAAGAAACAGATTCAAGAACCTTGTACACAGACCTGTGCCAAGGTGAGAAATGGGGAAAAGTGAGCAAATAAGAGAAAACAGGGAAAAAGGCAAACAGGAACCCAAAGGGGTATCGAAACACAGATGTTCTTAGCTTAAAGAGGATTGCAAGCCCTCTTAAGAATGTAACGAGTTATAAACGAACCACCGCTTCAGAGAAACATGGTCTGCAATCTTAGGGGTCTGGGGACTGGCCTGTTA
>NW_008428147.1:0-341 GCF_000622305.1 Nannospalax galili | reverse complement strand
CTTATTCTAAATGAAGCGCCTCTCCAGGTTTTGGGTTTGTTTGTTTTTTTACGATATATTTTTCAGTACACGTTTGTGTGTGTGTCTGTGTGTCTGTGTGTGCGCGCGCAAGCGCGCGCGCGAGCAGGTGTCCACGGTGGTGCGAAGACAAGCCATTCCCCTGGTGCTGGAGTTACATATTGTTGTGAGTGGCCTCAGTGCGACTGGTAGGAATGGAACTTGGGCCATCTGGAGCAGTACACACTTGCAACCACTGAGCCATCTCACCAGTCCCCTCTCCTCACCAGTCTCCTCGCCGGGTTTTAAAGGAAAACCTTTCCTTCTCCTTAAGGCTCCATCAT
>NW_008428146.1:0-341 GCF_000622305.1 Nannospalax galili | reverse complement strand
ATATATCACTTGTTTTTCTGAGTCTCTTCACTTTGGACTTAAGATCCACTCAGTGGGAGAGAACACATGTTTTACTGTAAACATAACCAAATACACAGGACTGAAAAGGTCAGAGAACTAAAAGAGAACACTAAGGCTCTCACACACCTGGACAAATGTAATTTCCTACTATATGCTAAATATGGATCCTTATGTAGGCAAACAAGTATGCCAGTCACCACTTATCAAAGAAGCTTCTTTAGAAATAGACAGAGACTATTAAAGAGTTTTGCAACTGGTCAAGTGCAGAGAGTAAGTGTCTGTGAGATGCCCAGCCCTAAGTGACACATCTACAATGCAAC
>NW_008428145.1:0-341 GCF_000622305.1 Nannospalax galili | reverse complement strand
CATGCAGTGCCTAAAGAGAGCAGAAGAGGGCATTGGGTCCCCTGGCAGAAGAGTTATAGGTGGTTATGAGCTACCACATGGGTACTGGGAGCTGAACTCCAGTCCTGTGCAAAGGCAGCAAACACTTATGACCTCAAGCCATCTCTTCAACCCCTTAGTATGAATTTTAATGTGGCAACACCTTCTGTTGGATCCCACTCCTTTAAAGGCACAGGAGCCCAGGGATGGCAGGTATATGTTGACTTTTTGCAGAACTGTTTGACAGTGAATTAAATGAAATTGAGAGGGGCTTGACATGGCGAATATGTGTTCAGGAGAGTGGCCAGAGTGGTGGAGTTTGT
>NW_008428144.1:0-341 GCF_000622305.1 Nannospalax galili | reverse complement strand
TGCGGTGAGAATTACATGGTGACTAGGATGAACCTAGAAAGGTGGCCCAAAGGTTCTGCTCTGCCAGCTACCACACTGTCCTATTCCACAGTTCAGTCTTAGCTTTTTGGAAGAGCATTATCATCCGTTAAAGTATTACGGCCACTTTCTCATCAATGGCAATGGCAACAAAAGAAACGGCAAATCTGATGAAGTTTAGGGACTGCAGCGACTATTTCTACTTTAAATGCCTGCTTTGATAGTTACAGGAAAGAATACAATCCTCATGGGCATCCTTGATTAACATGGACTTTTTTCCCCATAAAATATATTGTTTGTGTTTCGCCCTCCCTCAAAAAAGA
>NW_008428143.1:0-341 GCF_000622305.1 Nannospalax galili | reverse complement strand
TCCCTTTACAGTAATTCCTTCCCATGACAGAGGCTCTATGACTAGTCATTCAAGGTTTCTACACCTAAGGATCAAAAGCAAGTCCTATCTTGAGAAAAAGATGCACTGGACCGGGTGCATCTTCCTCCTGTAGGGGCTCCTGCTAGATGAGCGCTTGCTGGTGACCACTTCCAGTCTTGGGCATGCCCTCTGGGCCTCAGGCTGTGGCACGGGTGGGACGCCAGCAAGGGGCATCACTGCCTTTCCTAGGCCCCTCCAGGGAGCCGGCCGTGCTGCATCCCGCGCTTCCGCGACACCACGAGGACCAAGTGACACCGCTACAGCCAGCCTGAGTGCACTGC
>NW_008428142.1:0-341 GCF_000622305.1 Nannospalax galili | reverse complement strand
TTACGGCAGAGGGGCAGATGTCACGACGATCTGCATGTCAGAGGGGGCAGGTGACACGGCCATCAACACCTAAGAAAGGGCAGGGGAAAGACCATCTGCACATCAGTGGGAGCAGGTGACACGAACATCTGAACGTCAGAGGGGGCAGGTGACACGACCATCTGTTCAGCACAGATGGCAGGTGACATGACCGTCTGTTCGGCAGAGAAAGCAGGCGACACCACCATCTGTTCGGCAGAGACGGCACGTGACATTACCATTTGTACATCAGACGGTTCAGGAGACACAACCAGTAGATGGGTTAGGTGACAGGACCTTCTCTACAGCAGAGAGAGCAGGTG
>NW_008428141.1:0-341 GCF_000622305.1 Nannospalax galili | reverse complement strand
ATTACTGTAATATTTTACATATTGTTAAAACTGTAACTTTAATTGTAAAAAGAAAAAAATTTAAAAAAAAAAAAGCAACAAGCAGGCTATGTGCTCAGGGGTGAGCTATCCTAAGGTAATCTATAGAAACCCTGGATTACTCTGAATTAGCAATTACAATTTATAAATTGCCTTTAACATTTTCAATTATTATTCCAAGGTTAGATTCTTGTCATAGTCCTTAAACTATAATTAAACCAAAAATCACCTTAGACTTTTACCCCCATAAATGTCATCTGCTATGAGGTAACAGTCTTCACAAATACTTTGTTATAAATTCTTGTCTCTTCCTGCCACCATTT
>NW_008428140.1:0-341 GCF_000622305.1 Nannospalax galili | reverse complement strand
AGAGCACACAGTGCTCTCCTGGGCCCTTACCTGCCTTGTTTCTCTTCATCATCAGTCCTGTCTCTCTTCAAGTAATCTAAAAGAATGTGGATATTCTTGGGCATGAATGTAAATGCCTTAATCTTGGCCGTCCTGACTAGAAGTGTGGTATAGACATCCACTGGATTCACAGTTACAGATATCCTGGAACGTTACAGCTTCCAAACATGTTAAACCCCAAAGATGGAGCAAGCATTAAGTGTGCGCATTTTTTCATTTCTGTATCTTTCTTCCAAACTTGCCTTTGCATTTTAGGTGTTTCACTATGCACACTTCATTCTTCAGTTCATCCTGTCATTATA
>NW_008428139.1:0-341 GCF_000622305.1 Nannospalax galili | reverse complement strand
AAGGGTTTCCTGCAATGGATTTGATCACACGTTCCTCCTCACTTCTCCCTGCACTCACCCCCTCCTTCCTGTACGACTTCACATCCCTTTTTCCACCATTAGGTCTATTTTTTGTTCAAACACTCAAGTATGGATCTTCATGTCCAGTTTCCCACTCCATGATGAGCTTTTCACTGGCTTGAGCCTGAGCAGGTCTTAAGTATGCTGTCACAATTGCCATGAGTTCATATGTGTAACTGCCCTGCTATCTGAAAACGTTGTTTCTTGTATTCACCCATCACTCTGCCTCTTACTATCTTCCCACCCTCTCTTTCACTAAGATCTATGAGCACTGGGGGGGG
>NW_008428138.1:0-341 GCF_000622305.1 Nannospalax galili | reverse complement strand
ATTTATTTAGACCCTCAAGCAATAGGGACCATAGTGTAGAACCAGATTTGCGGCAAAGATCAAGGAAATAATATCTTGACCAAAGCTGTATAGTTATGTATATCTTCTTTTTCAATTTAAATTTTAAAACTCATGTTAATTCTCTCAAAGAAAGATCTAGAGCCATAAACCACCTCTACCTGTTTCACGATTTTCCAGTATTTTTTTCTGTTTTGTTTTTGTTTTTGTTTTTGAAACAGGGGCTCCCTGTAGCACCTGCTGACCTGCATCTTAATGTGTAGACCAGGCCAGGCTCCATCTCACAGAGATTCACCTGCTTCTGCCTCTGCCTCCTGAGTGCT
>NW_008428137.1:0-341 GCF_000622305.1 Nannospalax galili | reverse complement strand
TGGCCTTCCTCTGGGCAGTGACCTCATTAAGGCCTTTACTTCTCGTCTGGGCCTCGGCTTAACATGGCGGGATGTGTGCTAAGGCTCCTCCGTACGAGCGCGCCAGGACTGCTCGCCCTCCCCACCCAGCTCCTCGGCCGCCGGGAAGTCTGCCCTCCTGGGGGTCCCGGGCTCCCCACGGCCAGCCCTTCCTCTTGCCCCCACACGGGTCACCGGGAGACCCCGAGGCAGCAGGCTGGGCCTTGCGAACCCCGGGGCAGCTGTGGCGGTCACCCAGGCCGCAAGCGCACTAGGCCAGGTGCGCGGCCTCACGCGACCCGGGGTGTGTGTGTTGGGGGGGG
>NW_008428136.1:0-341 GCF_000622305.1 Nannospalax galili | reverse complement strand
GGGTGTGTTTAACCTTCCCTAGGGACTTTGCTTTGGAGGGTAGAACTGCGTATCGCTGCTGTGCCCAGACCCAGGCCAGCAGCAGCTTCAGTACCTGCTGCGCAGATACGTAATGAGATGATGACGGAGAGAGAGGATGAGTGGCCAGAGCTGGGCGCTGAGCACAGACTCCTCTCCATTACTAGTGCTCGATTCAGTTACTGGTTGGCAGTGCTAGTGCTCGGTTCGGTTACTGGTCGGCAGTGCTAGGGCTTGGTTCGGTTACTGGTCGGCAGTGCTAGTCTTAGTTCGGTCCTCGTCTGCTGCATCTCTGGTGCAGGTGGCACTGGTGTGCCTTGGTG
>NW_008428135.1:0-341 GCF_000622305.1 Nannospalax galili | reverse complement strand
TGACCACAAGGAAACAGTGCTTTCCTGACAGCTGGAAAGCTCATCAGTTACTCATATGAACTCACAGCAATAGTGACAGTATGTGTAAGTCCCATGCAAGCTCAAACAAGAAAAGGATTGCAGCACAGACATGAAGAAGTAAGTGAGAAGTTCCAACCCCACTTACGGAAATTGTGACAAGCTATGGAACTGGGAAGGAAAGGGAGTCTGTTTCTAGGATGGGACTCTTGGTAGGTTAACCAGGCTCCAGAGAAAGGATCCATACTAAAAGGCAAATTAGACTTTATAGAATATTCATGTATACACACACACACATGTTAGAGTACCATATATATATATAT
>NW_008428134.1:0-341 GCF_000622305.1 Nannospalax galili | reverse complement strand
ACTCTCCACACATATCCCAGGCATATATAAAATTTCAAATTGGTTCCTTCCAGTCCAAGTGTCAGACCCAGACTGTCCTCCAAGTGGTGGTGGACAACTTTAGAGTAGGCTATGCAGGAAATTATGGCACTAATATTAAACCCCCAGATTGAGAACCTTCTGTGAAGTTGAAAGGCCTTCTTTTTACATAAGCTGGCTAGCAGTTGGCACACTAGACCTGCCTACCTTTAACAGATTGAGAGAAGTCTACTTCAACAGCCAGGAGCATTCTGATCAATTCCCTGGTACAGGCTGGCACTCAACTCACCTGACTGGCTCAGATACCACAGCCTCCAGAAGTC
>NW_008428133.1:0-341 GCF_000622305.1 Nannospalax galili | reverse complement strand
TTCCTGGGTAAATAATCTTGAGAAGGAGACCTTTAAGCCCGGGCACTAACTGGACTCCCCACTAAGTGTAGTTGTGTCCCACAACCCTGGTATAAACCCCGCCCCCCGGTTTGTCTAGCTGTAGAAGCTTGGTTCCGCGGACAGCCCCTACCTCTCGCTGTATCTTTGAATACAGGAAGATCTAGTCCTGCCTGTTGCAGGTCTGGCTCTGTTTCCTCATCTCCTACTCCTCTATCCTTCCTTTGATTTTCCAAAAGCCTAACACTCAGGTTTTTGGGTCCTACAGGTTAAGTGTGAGATTTGGGGATAGTAATTGTAAACATGATAGTTACAGCTACAAT
>NW_008428132.1:0-341 GCF_000622305.1 Nannospalax galili | reverse complement strand
CTCCCTGCAAGATGGAGCCACAAGCTTGGTGGCACTTAAAGTGTGATCCTGCATAATCTAACATCAACATCACCTGACAACGCTCTAGCAATGCAAACCCTCTGACCCTCTGGACCTGCTACATAGAACTATGGAGCTCAGTAATCTGAGCTTCAGCAGGGGTTCCAGTCGACTGTGATGCCCACTCTATTTACAGCAACTGTAAATGCAGTAGTTGGAGAGTTCACGAGTGAGCCCAGCTAACTGTTAATTATTCACAATCCTCAGGGGGCCTTTTTAATGCTCATCATACACTTAGAATAATGAAGAGACTAAAAACTCAAGCTTCTTTGAAGAAAAAT
>NW_008428131.1:0-341 GCF_000622305.1 Nannospalax galili | reverse complement strand
GCCGAGCCCCTTAGAGCTATCTGGACATGGAGGACTACAACCCTAACAGCATGGTTCCCCAACAATACAGGATGCTAGGGGCATCCCAAAGCCTTAAATCATGTTTAGTAAGAAAGGCAGGAAGAAGGAAGAAAAGGGGAAGTTACACTTTCCTGAACTCAGAAGTGGGCAACTCACAGACTACATGGCTGTAGCTAGGAAATTCTGGCCCTGTAGGCAGGAAAAAGTTGCTATCTCATTAACACACTAGGTATTCCACCCGTCTATTTAGCATGACCTGCCTTCCTACGGGTGGTCCTATGACCAGATGACTGACCAGTTAAACTTAGACAAAATGGAGG
>NW_008428130.1:0-341 GCF_000622305.1 Nannospalax galili | reverse complement strand
AGGATAGCTGGGGCTACAGGAAGACCCTGTCTCAAAAAAGACACACACACAAAAAAAAGAAACCAGACAGGTTATGTATGTAGAACCAAAACACAACAATGGAGCTTTGCTTTAGACTTCATTACTCTTTTACAGTTACAAATATATATAAACTACCATGATATAATTTGATGAGGACTGCAGTTGTGTGCTTGCTGTGTTCTTTGCATGTCACAGGTAAGCATGTCAGTGTTAGTTTCTTCTTTCTGCTGTAAGACATCACTACAGACCAGTGGCTCCAAGCCTTGTGTGCTTATTAATGTGCAGCTCTGGCTGGCAGAGTGATCGCAGTCTCCTTGGGG
>NW_008428129.1:0-341 GCF_000622305.1 Nannospalax galili | reverse complement strand
GTTCACCTCCCTCATGTGCTTCTGTGGCACAGCTGGTCACTATAACCTGCTCGCTAGTCAATGACATCTAACTAAAAAGTTGAAGATTCAGCCTCCCTTAGGAAAAAAAAAAACCCTAATGTTTCAAAACCTGAATTATCACCATCATATTACACACATTGAGATAGTAACTCATCATTTGAGAGATAAAGATATAAAGTTACCATCCATATCGCTTCACACCAGGTCACTGAGTCTTCCAGGCAGAACTGATCACTGTCCTTGCTCAACACTTGGTTTAGCTCCATTTCACAATCTTACTTTATGCTGAGCAATTAGTGTCAATCTTCCTGTCTTTTTTT
>NW_008428128.1:0-340 GCF_000622305.1 Nannospalax galili | reverse complement strand
ACCATCTGCATGTCAGAGGGGGCAGGTGACACTACCATCTTTATGGCAGAGCGGGCACGTGACCCCACCATGTGCACATCAAAGATGGCAGGTGACATGACCATGTGTACGTCAGAGAGGGCAGGTGAAACTACCTTCTGAACATCAGAGGGGGTAGGTGAAACGACATTCTACACATCAGAGGGGGCAGGTGACAAAACCATGTGCACGTCATAGAGGCAGTTTACACGACCATTTGCACGACAGAGGGGGCAGGTGACACAACCATCTGCATCGCAGAGAGGGCAGTTGACACGACCGTGTGCACATCAGAGAGGGCAGGTGACACGACCATGTGCAC
>NW_008428126.1:0-341 GCF_000622305.1 Nannospalax galili | reverse complement strand
TTTTTTTAAGCCTCATTTTGTACCTGGTGTGGTTTTAATATTTCATTTTCTGAGACTGGTGAGATGTCATTGGGCTAAATGTGCTTGCAACCATCCCTGGGACCCACATGGTGGAAGAACGGAATCTTTCAAGGTTTCATTTCCACTAATACAATATAGATACACACATACATCACACACAGTACATACATGAAAAAATAAGTAAATAAAATGTAATATCTCATTTCTCTGATGGCCAGTAACTTGAAGACTCTGACATAAAAACTGAGTGTTAGAAATGTTCATGTGATTTTTATTAATCTATAGGATTTTATTTTTCATTACTCCATCTCCTTTTTTTT
>NW_008428125.1:0-341 GCF_000622305.1 Nannospalax galili | reverse complement strand
AATTTCTTTCTATTGGACAAAGGGATCTGACTCAGAAGAACTGCCTTTATGAGTCTAGGCAAAGATCTTTCTTTTCTTTCAAAACTTTTAATCTATTTATCCAACTTATTATGTTAGTTGCCAGATATTTTCTCTCTTAAATGGCTTTGCAAGTATCTACTTTCCTCACTGTAGAAATTCCATCTTCCTTATTATAAGTTACCACACTTTTTCAGACTATTTTAGAGCAGTCTTATCTTCATAGTAACATTGTAGAAATGTCAGAAAATTCAAATATATCCCTGCCTATCCCATTCAGTCTCCATTATTAACAGTCACCTCAAGAGTGATCTATTTGCAGG
>NW_008428124.1:0-341 GCF_000622305.1 Nannospalax galili | reverse complement strand
TAGCCATAGCCCTAACCCTAACCCTAACCTTAACCCTAACCCTAACCCGAAACATGACCCTAAACATAACCTTAACCCTCACTGTAACACTAATCCTAACCTTAACCCTAAACTTTACCATACACTTGAACCTAATCATAACCCTAACTCTAAACCTTACCCTACACCCAAACCTACCCTTACCACTAACCCAAAACCTTTTCCTAAACCTAAACCTAACGCTCACCCTAACCTGAACAGTTAGCCTAAACAAATCCTAACCTGAAACCTAATGTTAGTCCAAAACCTAACCCTAAATGTAAACCTATCACAGTTTAGTTTACTAAACTGTAACCCTAACA
>NW_008428123.1:0-341 GCF_000622305.1 Nannospalax galili | reverse complement strand
CAGCTCTTAAAGTTTGACTGCTGGACTCCAATATGCACACACACACACACACATACACACACGCACATGCACACACACACATACATACACACACACATGCACATACACACACACGCACATACACACACGCATGCGCACATACATACACACACATGCACATACACACACACACACACCAATAAAATAAATAAAGCACAGAAAGTACAGGTTGAAGAAAAAGAGCACATATCAGTCTGACATGGTGGGGAAGGTGGAATTAGCAGGACAGGAATTTGAAACTACTTTGATTGTTGTTCTGAGGTTCCTAGAGGATGGGATACAGTGTGCAAGGAAGGATGGGA
>NW_008428122.1:0-341 GCF_000622305.1 Nannospalax galili | reverse complement strand
CCCTCTCTGACATGTACATGGTCGTGTCACCTGCCACCTCTGACGTGCAGATGCTATTGTCACCTGCCCACTCTGATGTGCACGTGGTCGTTTCACCTGCCCTCCCTGACGTGCACATGGACATGTCACATTATCTCTTAGACGTGCACATCGTCGTGTCACCTGCCACCTTTGACATGCACATGGTCCTGTCACCTGCCTTCTTTGACATTCACATGTTCTTGTCACCTGCCCTCTCTGCCATGAAGATGGTCATGTCACCTGCCTCCTTTGATGAGTAGATGGCCGTGTCACCTGCCCTATCTGACATGCACATGGTCGTGTCTCCTGCCCCATCTGAC
>NW_008428121.1:0-341 GCF_000622305.1 Nannospalax galili | reverse complement strand
CACACAGGAAGGCATGGTACCTTTCAGAGCCAAACGCCATGTTTATGTTAAAGCACTTGTGGCTGGCACCTCAAAAGGAGAGTCAGAAAAGATGCCAGGAAAGCACGCTGCTATGAAAGGAGACCGCAGCACATGATCCCGAGCTACATTAGCTGTCCGGTCGTGAAGTGACTTCTACTTTGCATAACAGATGTCCCGAACATGCGCAGGTCAGAGAAGGCAGGTGACACGACAATCTGTCCATTAGAGAATGCAGGTGACATGAACATCCTTATGGCAGAGATGGCAGGTGACACGACCATGTACACACCAAGAAGGCAGATGACAAGACCATGGGCACA
>NW_008428120.1:0-341 GCF_000622305.1 Nannospalax galili | reverse complement strand
AGCTGTGTCATCCCAATGGTCTAATCTAATGGATCTTCCTCTGCTCCTCTCACAGCCTGCTTTCTGATTGCTGAGCTATGGTAACAGCTGGTCATGCTTCCCCATCCAGGTGGACTATATCCCTTCTAACAATATAAGCCAAAATATATCCTTCATCTGCTACCCTTTTAAGTTTCTTTTCAGGTGTTTGGTCGCAGCAAGGAGAAAACTCTACTTCCTGGAACTCTTAATATCCATTTTAATGATGGCCCCTTTAGAAGTAATTTTGTTTTCTTGACTGTAGATTTATCAACTTTACTATTATACATACATATATCTATGCATACACATAGATACATATA
>NW_008428119.1:0-341 GCF_000622305.1 Nannospalax galili | reverse complement strand
TATGTTCCTTCCACCATTATACCATACCCTTAAAATCCATTCCCAGACATAGTCATTAGACTTCTGTTTGAAATAATTAGCAAATTCACTAAGTTCTTTAGTGGTGTAATGCACCTCCTCATAGATCACACTTTCTATTTCTCTTCTAGGGGCCTGCTTAGCTTTGAATCTGGTTATAGGCCTAGAGGCAACAACAACTGGGCCCTGAAAGACATCAGCTTCCTCTTGCTGAATTGGCTTAGCTTCCTCAATGGGATTAGTTTCCTCAGGCAAGGGTGTGGAGGGTGAGTCTGCTGAGGGTGGGGAGATTAATTCATCAGGTGAATCAGATTCCTCAGAGT
>NW_008428118.1:0-341 GCF_000622305.1 Nannospalax galili | reverse complement strand
ATAAGGAGAGAACCAACTCTTGAAATTTGTCTTCTGACTGCCACATACAGTGAAGAAATATAAACAAATAATAAATAAATAAATATAAATAAATAAAAATGCAATAATAAAAAATACTTTAAAAAACGGAAAAAAATTAACTTGGAAGTTTAAGGAGAAGGAACCCTCATTCTGATAGTATGTGTGCACGTTCGCTAAAATATCCTGAACTAAGTACAGGAATAGTGATCGCTAAAGATTAAAAGGATGTTGATAGAACATCATGCCTATTCCAGCCTATGTCATGTGTGTTACTAAAATACTATGAATTAGTTCCAAAGATGGGCATTCTCCTGTTCCTG
>NW_008428117.1:0-341 GCF_000622305.1 Nannospalax galili | reverse complement strand
CAGCTGTGTGTGCATCTACACATATATAGAATTTGACTCCTTTTTGCCAGTTTACACTTCTTGAACACAAAGGAAGCTCTCCATACATAATTTAAGACTCAATCTGTGGTCCTTTCAGTACTCCATCTTGACTTTGGGTCACTAATGAGGAACCATTCGCTTTCAGCAGCTTTTTGAGGGCAGTCACAGAATAGTAATATCTCAGGTAGCTGCCTTGCAGGACCTTGTGTATTACTTGGTAGGGGTTGTGAGCTAGTCACCATACCTTAAGTAGAAGGTGAACAGCACTACAAGGCTGAACTGGAAAGAGTTTCAAGGCATTTTCTTTGTCTGTGCATTTG
>NW_008428116.1:0-341 GCF_000622305.1 Nannospalax galili | reverse complement strand
AGTCTCCATCTGTTGCAAAAAGAAGCTTCTTTAATGAGTGGTGAGTGGTATAATTGTCTGTAAATATAAGGATACATATTTACCATACAGTAAGAAATTATGTTTGTCTAAGGGATGTGAAAGACATAGGATTTTCTCTAGGATCTGTGTCCTCTCCAGCCATGTGCACATGGCTATTTTTATAATACTACACACGAATTTTCTCCCATTGAACAGGCTTGAAGCCCAATTAGATAACTGTTGATTACCTCCAAGATAAAAGTGGGGCTGGAGAGATGATGACTCAGCACTTAAGAGCACAGTCTGCTCTTGCAGAGGACTTAGATTCAGTTCCCAGAACC
>NW_008428115.1:0-337 GCF_000622305.1 Nannospalax galili | reverse complement strand
TCTCTCTCTCTCTCTCTCTCTCTCTCTCTCTCTCTCTCTCTCGCCTCTCTCCTTTCTCTGGTGTACACGCACGTGCGCACATACACATGTGCGCGCACACACACACAAAGGCATGGTGCTCATGTGGAAGTGAGAAGACAACTTGCAGGAATTATTTCTCTCTTTCTACCATGTGAGTTCCAGAGCTCAAACTCAGGCCTTCAGATTTGGCAGCAGTGCCTTTAACCACTGATCCGCTTCACTTGCATGTACCGCTTTTACTGAAAGTGATTTGCCTTAAGTATACTTTCCTTGAAAAAAACATCATTTTCTTGGTTCAAAAAAAAAAAAAAAAAAA
>NW_008428114.1:0-341 GCF_000622305.1 Nannospalax galili | reverse complement strand
ATAACTGTTTTGTGTTTTCTATAGGGTTTACCTGGGAATGTAATAGGATAGCGTGTACACGGGTAATATTAATTCATTATATTACCTTATGTGTGTAATTTGGATTCTATGTTCTTTTAATAAGATGATGGTGCGCAACACTCCTCTGAGCCAAGTAATTGCCATCTTTATGACTTCGGCTGTGCCTACTTGCTAAAGGTCATTACAATTTGGCTTGTTGACCATTTTATGTCCCTACTTGCACTCAAAAGAAAAAACCTAAAAATTAAACCTAAAAAAACCAAAAAATTAAACGATGGCTAAGTTTCTTTTCTTTCCCTGTCTAGAGGTTATTTGGGAGG
>NW_008428113.1:0-341 GCF_000622305.1 Nannospalax galili | reverse complement strand
AGTTAGTGCTCTTAACCCCTGAGCCATTGCTCCAGCCCCTTAAAATATCCATTCTAATTTCCATTCTAATTTCTTTTTTGAGCTGTTTATTATAGACATGCATTTAATAAACTTTCTAGCACAAACTTTGTAGTACCATTCCATCCCTCTCTTTCTTCCTCTTTCTTTACTCCCTTTCCTTCAGTCTTTTCTGTTGCTGTGATAAAATACCCCAACAAAAGTAATTTAAGGGAAAAAGGGTTTATTTTGGCTCACAGTTCCAGAGAGACAGTCCAGTATGATGGGCAAGACATGGCAGCAGGCAGGGAAGGCATGGAGCAGGAGCAGGAGCAGGAGCAGGA
>NW_008428112.1:0-341 GCF_000622305.1 Nannospalax galili | reverse complement strand
TGGCCCAGGCCCATCCCTTACCACAAGCCAGTCCCATCAACAGACAGAGCCTGGGCTCCCCAGAGTGGACTGAGGGCTTAGGCCCAAAAGTCCCAAGAGAGAAGCCCGGGCCCAACAAAAAGAGGGACAAAAAGCCTGGGCTCTTCCCTCACCTGACAGCAGCCCACGGACAAAAGCAAGAGATGAAGATGCCCAAGCATAAAACACAAAGGGGCCTGGGCCAAAATCCCCAAAAAGAAGAGCCCTGGCCAAGCCAGGATCACACAGCAGTGCTGGCCAACAATTTCCCCAAGCAGCCCCAGCCAAGGCCATGGATCCCAGGCCGAGCATGGATGCAACAG
>NW_008428111.1:0-341 GCF_000622305.1 Nannospalax galili | reverse complement strand
GGGGGGGTGCTGTTCAAAGGCTGATGAAAATAAAAGGCTAATGTAAGAACTGTATTTAACATTTAGAACTTGAAAAGACAGTATCAGAGGAGACTAGAGTTTATGAACTGATGGAAGCTAGTAATGTAAGCACATACTTGCAAGCAAATTTGGAATGAAAAAAAATTTACTATATTTTCATACACAGGATTTTGAAAAAAAGTCAAAAGAGGCTGGTTATATAAGAAAGCAGGCTTAGCCCAGGTCAGAGAAAGCAAGTCAGTAAACAACGCTCCTGCGCTCCTGCGTGGTCTCTGCTTCAGTCCCTGCATCCAGGTTCCTGCCCTGAGTTCCTTCCTTGA
>NW_008428110.1:0-340 GCF_000622305.1 Nannospalax galili | reverse complement strand
CTTGCAGAGGACCTGGGTTTGGTTCCCAGCACCCACAAGGTGGCTAACAACCATGTGTAACTCCAGTTCTTGGGGATTTTACACCCTTTTTTGGCTTCTCTGGGCATTGCTTGCATGTTGTATGCTTACATACATGCAGGCAAAACACTCAAACTATAAAATAAAAATAAACTTAAAAATCTCAAATGACAATGCTAATAGTACTTATTGAGGGCGTTACTTTGGGCATTAAATGTGTTTATACCTGTGCCTGGCACAGTATAGTGAGTACAGTAAGTGCTCAGTAATGCTAATTGCTGCTATTGCCTTTCTTATTGTGTGTGTGTGTGTGTGTGTGTGT
>NW_008428109.1:0-341 GCF_000622305.1 Nannospalax galili | reverse complement strand
GGCTCTCACCGATGAGTGTTACAACTCAGCCCTGACTATCTCATGCCGAGCTCAGTGCAGCCTGCTGTTGTACCCAGAGGTCTGAGTATCAGGACTCTTCAGCCACTTCTTTGCCATGTCAGGGGCCTAAAGCTACAGGCACTTTATTTTGGTTTAATCTGGTTTTGAGTTTTTGAGACAGGATCTTGCTAAGTTACTCAGGATGGCCCTAAACTCACTATGTAGCCCAAGCAAGCTAAGAATTGTGATCCTCATGCCACTGAGTGCCAGGAGTCTTAAGAGCACACCAAAGTCCAGACTCTTTTTTAAATACTTTATTATTTAAAAAAATTTATATTTTA
>NW_008428108.1:0-341 GCF_000622305.1 Nannospalax galili | reverse complement strand
TCATTTTCACAATATTAATTCTTCCAATCCATCTGCATGGGAGGTCCTTCCATCTCCTGGTGTCTTCCTCAGTCTCTTTTTAAAAATTATTTAAAATTTTCATTGTAGAGAACTTTGGTGTGTTTGGTCAAATTTAGTCCAAGATATTTTATTTTATTTTATTTTTTTGCAGCAATTGTGAATGGGAGCATTTCTTTCTCCAATTGCTTGTTATTGGTATAGAGAAAGCCTACTGAGTTTTGTAGATTGATTTTATAACCTGTCACTGTACTGAAAGTGTTGATCATTTGTTGGAGTTTTCTGGTGGAACTTTTGGGATCTCTTAGTTATAGTATCATATC
>NW_008428107.1:0-341 GCF_000622305.1 Nannospalax galili | reverse complement strand
AAATGTACCACATTTTTCTTATCCATTCATTGGTTGAGGGACATTTAGGTTGTTTCTATGTCTTAGCTATTGTGAAAAGAGAAGCAACAAACATGACTGCTCAAGTATTTGCAGAGTTGAATGAGTCCTTTGGGTATAGTTCTCCACACTGATTTCCACAGCACCCGTTTGAAACCCCCCAAGCAGTGAATGAGGGTCCCATTTCATTGCATCTGCTCCAGCATTTGGAGCCATTTGTCTCTTGATCTTAGCGATCTGATTGGGATAAGATGAAATCTTAAAGTGGTTTGATTTGTATTTCCCTAATTGCTAAGGATGTTGAACAGTTTTTAAGGTGTTTC
>NW_008428106.1:0-341 GCF_000622305.1 Nannospalax galili | reverse complement strand
ATAATAAATAAAATATTTTTTAAAAAAGAAAATGTTCCCAAACTGATCAAGGTGAAACTTACATATATTGTGAATGTGCTAAGCCACTGCATTTGTGTGTGCACATGTATGCACATGTGTGCATGTATGTATTGTGTGCATGTGTATGTGTGTGCATGTATATGTGTGCATGTATATGTGTGTGCATGTTTGTATGTGTATGTGTGCCCATGTATATGTACATGTGCATGTATGTACATGTGTGCATGTGTGTATGAGTATGTATTGTGTGTGCGTGTATGTGTCTCCATGTGTGTGCATGTATGTGTATGTGTGTATGTGTGCATGTATAAGTGTATGAA
>NW_008428105.1:0-341 GCF_000622305.1 Nannospalax galili | reverse complement strand
TAGCACATTTGTGCCCACATTCATGCACACACTAATAATAAACAAATAATAATGGAAAATATAAAAGATTAAAAATTAAAAAGGCTTTGTGTTAGAGTATTTTGCCCTACTTTAGGCTATTGTAAGTGTTCTGTGCATAGTTCAGTCAGGCTAGGCTTAAAGATGGTGTTTGTAAGGCTAAGTATATTGAATGAATTTTGACTTGCATTATTTCATGTTATGATTTACTGTGCCACAACCTTATTCAAAGTCAAAGAACAGCTGCACATTGATATGTTATACACATATTGTGAAATGATCAAATCAAATTATAAACAGCCTTCACAGAGTTACTTTTTTTT
>NW_008428104.1:0-341 GCF_000622305.1 Nannospalax galili | reverse complement strand
CCTGCCTCTGCCTCCCGAGTGCCCGGATTAAAGACCTGCGCCACCACGCCCGGCTCGATTTCAGCACTTTTTAAAGACAGAATATCAGGAAAGAAAAGATTTTTTACATGTTTTTAGCATAAATGAACATAAACTCTCTACCTTTTTAGTCTTTCAAGGTGAAGGTAGCAAAATCCTTAGCTTGGAAACAGTCTGTTGTAAATTTTCTCCCAACAGTTATAGGCCAAATACCCAGAGTTGCATCACTGGTAGGGCAAAAATCTAGTACTACCAAACCATGTGTGCTCAGTTCTTTCTTCTACCCCCACAGTGCCTGTAGCTGAGGAAAAGGCAGGCAGTTC
>NW_008428103.1:0-341 GCF_000622305.1 Nannospalax galili | reverse complement strand
ACACATAAATAGAAATAAAAATTTAAAAAGAAATTTTCCTAATGAAATACTACAGTTATACTGGGTCTCCCCTCCCCCTTTAACTGTAGCCCTTTAGAAGCCACCAGCCATTCTGATATTTAAGGCACTCCACCCAAACCTAGTTCTCAATCTTGGGAATAAATATACTTCACCTGAGAATTAATTTTCTAATCTAACCTCATTTTCACAGATGATGCTCAGGGAAATTGAATAATTTATATAGTCACTCAGACGATAATAAATTCAACAGTTTCAATTATCATAAATATTATCTCTGGATTCATTTTTAAAAATAATTAATTTTGGGCTGGGCGTGGTGG
>NW_008428102.1:0-341 GCF_000622305.1 Nannospalax galili | reverse complement strand
ATGTTAAACCTCATCCACCCGTGGCTCAGGGACCATTGTGGAGGAGGGGGCGGAAAGAGTGTAAGAGCCAGGGTTGGTTCATGAACATAGGGAAACAGAGACTTTCATGTCTCTGGTAATGTGCTCATATGAACTTGCAACAATGGTGACGGCGTGCAAAAGACCCATGCCAACTCAGGCAAAAACCCAGCACTAAACCAGGGAAATGAGTAGCAGGCCCCAACCTTAGCTGAAGAACTATTGGCAACTGATTATTGTTGGATGAAGGAGAGTTGATTTTTTTTTTAAGTGAGTGACTCTAGATAGGCTGACTAGACCCCAATGGATGAACTTGCACTGAG
>NW_008428101.1:0-341 GCF_000622305.1 Nannospalax galili | reverse complement strand
TCATGTCACCTGGCCCCTCTGACTTGCACTTGGTCGTGTCACCTGCCCCCTTTAATGTGCACATGGTCATGTCACCTGCATCATCTGATGTGCAGATGGTTGTGTGTCCTGGCCCCTCTGACGTGCAGCTGTTCATGTCACCTGCCCCCTCTGACTTTCAGATGGTTGTGTCACCTGCGGCACTGCAGTAAAGATGGTCGTGTCACCTGCCATCTCTGATGTGCAGATGGTCTTGTCTCCTGCCGCACTGTCGTGCAGATGTTCGTGGCACCTGCCCAATCATACGTGCAGATGGTCGTGTCACCTACCCCCTCCGACGTGCAGATGGTCGTGTCACCTGC
>NW_008428100.1:0-341 GCF_000622305.1 Nannospalax galili | reverse complement strand
CTTAAGCATCTTGTCCCTCTAGAACCTAAATTTACAATCTTTTATTTCTAGTAGGTAAATATTCTGCAGTGCTTTTCATTGCTTATTTTTGTTCTGGGTCTCCAGTTCCTTTCTAGATGACAAAATTAAGTCTTTTCATGGCCACTGTAGTCTTGTAGGAAAAAGCCAGTTCAAGATGCAAACAGGGGCTTTCTACACTCGAATGAACCAACTCTCATCTCTCCAAAACTGTCTATGCTACAGTAGTGGGATTAGTGTCAGGTGTCTGCACTGACCTAGAACCCTGAGATCCTTTTCTTTTGGCCACATTCTCTCTTTTAAATATTATGTGTATGTATGTG
>NW_008428099.1:0-341 GCF_000622305.1 Nannospalax galili | reverse complement strand
TTCCAGTTCCATCCATTTACCTGCAAATCTCATTCTTTTTCTTTTAAATTTTCTTTTTCTTTTATGAGTGTTTTGCCTGCATGTATTTAAGTATACCCCATGTTCTGTGGTGGTCAGAGAGGGTGTCAGATCCCCTGGAAATGGAGTTCTGAACAGTTGTTAGGTGCCATGTGGGTGCTAGGAATTGAACCCAGGACCTCTGCAAGAGCACCCAGGGCTTTTAACTACCAAGCCATCTCTCCAGCTCCAATTTTGTTTTTCATAACAGCTGAATATTATTCCATTGTGTAAATGTAGAATGCTTTTATTATCCATTCATCAATTTATGAACATCTAGGTTG
>NW_008428098.1:0-341 GCF_000622305.1 Nannospalax galili | reverse complement strand
AACTGCTTCCACCCTTAGTATAGTCATTCTCTAGGCACTCCCTTTTGAGGTAAAAGTTTTTATAGCCTCTGGATAACCTTTAACAAATCTTCACATACTTACAACATACCCCCACATTTACAACATAGCTGTGGCCCACGCTTCTGCTGGCCTCATGTTAGTTACAGATTTTATAATCCATTGTAAAAGCCACATCAGCACTGCCATCAGCTCTAAAGCTTTTTCCAAACTTTTGTGGTTTGTTATTTTTAAGGCCACTCTGCTGGCTGTGCCAATTTTGTCTCCAGAGTTCTCTTGGGGTCTCTTGCACTATCAAACAAACCATATATTTTTATGTGAAT
>NW_008428097.1:0-341 GCF_000622305.1 Nannospalax galili | reverse complement strand
CAGGTCCCCTGAAACTGGAGTTATGGATGGTTGCTAGCCACCATGTGGATTCTGGAAACTGAACTTAGGTCCTCTGTAAGAGCAGCCAGTGCTCTTAACTGCTGAGCCATTTTTCAAACCCCAACTTTTTCAATATATACTGATGTTTTGAAAATTGAGAGCCCCAAAGAATTCATTGTCATAATAAGAATAATTCAGCTTTTTGAGATACTTTTTCAGATATTTTGCTTCAGGTATATAGTAGGTTATAGAAATAGGGGTTTACTTTATCTTAATTTATTTTTTAAATGTTTTATTTATTATTTTTATTTTATGCATATGAGTGTTATGCCTGCATGTAG
>NW_008428096.1:0-341 GCF_000622305.1 Nannospalax galili | reverse complement strand
TTGATTCTTTCTCTGCTTCTCATTCCATGAGTAGATGAAGGACTGAATATTTACACAGGAGTTGATAGAAAGATTTAGAGAACAATTTTGCCATGATCATTGAAGATTCCAAGACATTGGAATTTGAGCAACTATTTTAGCCTAAAGCAAGTCCTTAGCCAAGAACCACAGAGACATTATTTCCTTCTTCCTCCAAAACTACTGGGCAAGAGTTCAATACTCCTATTGTGACTTTAAAGGTTCTGTCGGTACATGCCTAAGGTAAAACAAAACAAAACAAAACACCTGTATCATAAGACACAAAACTCTAGTAGCTTAGCAAGGGAAGGGCCTGACATGCA
>NW_008428095.1:0-341 GCF_000622305.1 Nannospalax galili | reverse complement strand
AAAAAAGAAAAAAGTATAATAGAACATAGGGAACCAGAATAAAGCAGGACCATAAACCAAAGGACGAAGTGGAAGGCAGGAAGGAGGACGGTAAGTCAAGAGATGGAGGTAGAGCTGAGTTACAGCAAGTAACAGGCACCTGTGGTAGTTAAAGTCCACAGTCAGTCTGACTAGATTTGGAGTCACCTAAGATGTACGACTCTGGGTGTGTATGTGGTGGGGTTTCCAGACAATTAGATGACTGATGCTAACTATGGGAGGCACCATCACATGGACTGAATGACAGAGAGAAACAGGGCAAAGCACACGACCAGCATTCATGTCTCTCTGATGGCTGACTG
>NW_008428094.1:0-341 GCF_000622305.1 Nannospalax galili | reverse complement strand
GTCGTGTCTCCTGCCCGCTCAGACGTGCAGATGGTCATGTCACATGCCCGCTCTGACATGCAGATGTTCCTGTCACCTGCCGGCATTGACGTTCAGATGGTCGTGTCACCCACCCCCTCTGATGTGCACTTGGTCGTTAGTCCTGCCCCGTCCGATGTGCCGATGGTCGTGTCACCTGCTCATTCTGATGTGCAGATGGTCATGTCACCTTCCCACTTTGAAGTGCAGGTGGTCGTGTTTCCTGCCCCCTCTGACCTGCAGATGGTCACGTTACCTGCCCACTCTGACGAGCACATGGTTGTGTCACCTGCCCCTCTGATGTGCACATGAATGTGTTAACT
>NW_008428093.1:0-341 GCF_000622305.1 Nannospalax galili | reverse complement strand
CAGGGAGGGGCCTGTTCATTTTTTGGAAAGACACAAATATATCCTCTCCCTGATGTTAATGATAAATCTTATCCTTGCCATTGATTAGTTTCTAGGTTTTTCCATCTTACATACACCTTAGGTTGTATTTGTTGCATTTGAAAATGCTTTTGTGCAGTTGTTTAATCATCAAGTATTATAGTAAAAAATAATAAAGTAATCATTTCTAGGTATAATATCGTGTGAGGAGACTTAGGAGGGTATATACTCCCCTTTTAGTTTTTGAATTTCTTGTTTTAAGATAGTGTGATGAGCCAGGTGTGGTGGCGCATGCCTTTAATCCCAGCACTTGGGAAGCAGAG
>NW_008428092.1:0-341 GCF_000622305.1 Nannospalax galili | reverse complement strand
AAGGAACTGCTGAGACACAGATATTTGGGCCCTGCCTCGACTTGCACAGCAACCGTCTGCAAAGCTGCTTCCATGAAGAACTAACCACTACTGGATTTGTGGTTTCCAAGGTCTGTTCTGGCCCTGAAACTTACAGACCATGACTTAATAACAGCTACATCTGTATATGTAAAGGATTCTCCCCAACTTGTTTCCCTCGGCATTGTAATGAAATCTCTCCTACCTTTCTGTAATAGGGAAGCAATCTGAATGTTTTTAACATTTGAAAATATTGGTGGACAATATTTCATAAAGCATAGTTCAGTGAATTACCATAGAATGAAGAGACATTGCAAAGCACT
>NW_008428091.1:0-341 GCF_000622305.1 Nannospalax galili | reverse complement strand
CTGATTGGCTAAAAGGTACATGGTCTCAGAAGTATTTCAACTTGTCCTATGACATGACTTTCTTGTTTCTCTTGATAATGCTTATTTTTAAGTGTCTTTACCAGATAATTCAGCGACAGAGGACCTGTGGAAATGCCACGGCCCACCTCCTCATGATTACGGACTCTCCCAGGACCCCCTCCAGTTCCCCACACTTGGCTAACTGAGTCAGGCAGACACTAAGCCTCTCAAGGGTTGGCATTACCCACGGGGCTGCCCTTAATCATGATGCATTTTTAACCAGGGAAGGGTAAGATGTCTCATGACAAGCAGTCCTAAGGAAGGACATGCACATGGCCAGG
>NW_008428090.1:0-341 GCF_000622305.1 Nannospalax galili | reverse complement strand
GAGGAAAATAAAGGTTTGTTCTCTGCGATAAGAGCGGAGTTAATCTGGCTCTTTAGTTTGCATAAATGTATAATTATACACACAAGTACTTTGTGAGAACCAGGCTAACTGTATTATCAGTATAGAGCTCCACTCTGAGGCCAGTCACTGATGCACTCACTAATTTTATGAAGTTCCTCACAGCCTTAGAGACTCTTACTGAAAAGCCAGTTCTCTGCTCATTAGCACTGACCTTATAGTCTGGATTTTGCTTTAGCGTCCTGCCCCCAAGTTAACACGCCTTTGTTTCATAACCTACACCGTCACTGTGCCCTCTTGACCCAGAAGAGAAGCAGATAAAT
>NW_008428089.1:0-341 GCF_000622305.1 Nannospalax galili | reverse complement strand
TGGATTGAACAGTATCAGAAATCATCCTGAGTAAAGTGAGGAAGAAAGGCACTGGAAGAGGACAAAGACAGGGAAAAACATGGAAGACAGCAAACCTTCCTGCCCATTGCAACAGGGGTGGGGTGGGGTGGGGTGGGAGGTGTGTGCCAGGGGTGAGGGAATCAAGGTAGCGAATGGATTTGAGTGAGTTGGGAAAGCACGTCCATCCCCAGAGACCGGTGCTGTCGAGAAGTGACTGAATTCAATGGGAAAGATCTAAAGAAGATGTAGGAGAGCTGGAAAGATGTGAAGGCAAGGCAGAGTATGTTCCCCAGTGAGGAGAGATGGAAAGAAGTGAAAGG
>NW_008428088.1:0-341 GCF_000622305.1 Nannospalax galili | reverse complement strand
CATTGTAATGACACATTTTTGCATTGTTATGGAAAACTGAGCATTGTGGTGACACATAAAACATTGTAATAGCCCATTGGAGTACTGTGATAACATTTGGGGCATTGAGATATCAGACTGCATATTGTGGTGACACATTGGTGCATTTTAAGGCACACTGAGGAGTGTGATTTCCAAATGCAGCATTGTGAAAACATATTGGAGCGTTGTGATGTCAGAGTTAGACATTCTGCAGATATAATTGAGCATTGTGATGGCATATTTGGGCACTGGGATGGTACAGTTGTGACGTGAGGGCACACTGAAACATTTCGCATCCATATTGGAGCATTGTTATGGCC
>NW_008428087.1:0-341 GCF_000622305.1 Nannospalax galili | reverse complement strand
AAAAGGACCCTGTTTTAGTTTGCTTTCTATTACTGTAGAAAACACTGACCAAAACTTGGGGAGGAAACGGTTTATTTGGCTTACAGCTCACAGTCCACTATTGAACCCAGGGCAGGAACCTGGAGACAGGAGCAGACCATGGAGGAATGCCAGTTACTAGCTTGCTCCTTTGACCAGTGTGCAGCCTGCTTTCTTCTACAACCCAGGACCATCTGCCCAGGGGTGGCACCGCCCACAGTGGGCTCTCTCCCATGTCACTCAACAATCAAGAAAATACCTCACATACATGCCCACAGGCCAGTCTTACAGAGGCAATTCCCTGAGATTCCCTCTTCCTAGGT
>NW_008428086.1:0-341 GCF_000622305.1 Nannospalax galili | reverse complement strand
GGGCTGTGGCTGTGCTTGGGATTAGGGTGAGTGGTAGGTTTAAGAATTACAGCTAGTGCTAGGGCTAAAACTAGGGCTACGTTTAAGGTTTTTGTTAGGTTTCGGTTTTGGGTTCGGTTTCGGTTTTGAGTTCAGGCTGGAGCTGGGGCTGGTGCTGGGGTTGGTACAGCTGTTGGGGTTGGGGTTGGGTTTTGGATTGATGTTTGGTTTTGGGATAGGGTTCTGGTTCATGTTCGGGTTACGGTTAGGGTTCAGGTTTGGGTTTGGGTTAGGGTGAGGCTGAGGGTTAAGTTTAGGTTTGCAGGTTAGGGTCAGGATTATGATTAGGGTTAGGGTTCTGG
>NW_008428085.1:0-341 GCF_000622305.1 Nannospalax galili | reverse complement strand
TCCAATGTGCCATCACAATGTTACAATATGACTTCACAGTGTTCCATTGTACCATCACAATGCTCCTTGTGTGATCACAATGAGCCATTGTGTCATTACAATGATCCATTGTATCATTATCATGCTCAATATACAAACACTGTGCTCAATGTCCCCTCACTATCCCCCAAAGTGGCATCACAATGCTCCAATGTGTCATCACAATGCTTCAATTTGACAGCACAATGATATTATGTGTCACCACAATGCTCAATATGACATCAAAATGCTGAAAGTCCCATCACAAGGCCCCTAATGTGACATCACAATGCTCTGTGTGCAAATATAATGCCCCAATGTGT
>NW_008428084.1:0-341 GCF_000622305.1 Nannospalax galili | reverse complement strand
CACAAGTTGCTAAGTGTTTCATGTTGTGCCCCCAGGGGTAAGTGGACTCTGTAGTTCTTTCTCTTGCTGCCTCACTTTACAGTCGTGTGTCATAGTGCATATTGCCAGTCTCCAAAACCATCAAAATTCTAAATGTGAAATGCAGATTCTCCTGAATTAGATGAGGGTTATACCATTGTAAACGAAATCAAGTCATTGCTAAAGGAATGTTTATATTTAGATTATGTTTTCTTGTGTTATTTAACTGAATCTTTGAGTAATATAACATGCCAATAATTAGTTTATTATTATATTGCATTGTATCCCTCAAGCAGCATGTTTCCTCCAGTGGACTTTGTGGT
>NW_008428083.1:0-341 GCF_000622305.1 Nannospalax galili | reverse complement strand
GTAAAAATAGAGGCAAAATGTTGAACACAAGCCTAGGCTACAAATTAAAAATTTCAGATGGTAAGAATAAAAGTTTAGACTTTTCTGTGATATAATACTTTATTCATTTATTTTAATTAATGGTCCAGTAGAATGGAACTTATAATTACAGAATAAATTAGTACCTTGTAGAACATACTATTATAAGAAATTCACAACAGTGTATCAGATTTGTTTTGTTTTGTTTTGAGACAAGGTCTCCCTGTAGCCCCAGGTGACCTGGACTTGCTATGGAGACTAGACTAGCCTCAGTCTTACAGAGATCCACCTGCTTCTGCCTCCTGAGTGCTGGGACTAAAGGC
>NW_008428082.1:0-341 GCF_000622305.1 Nannospalax galili | reverse complement strand
TTTTAAATTCAAATTTTAAGCATTCTTTTCATTAAAACGAAAGCTTATATTTATTTTATCTTACCCAATGCAAAGAAAAAATAAAAACCTTTCAGTTGAAGACCATTTCAAAGCAATGACTAATGACTGCCAAACAAGACAGATTTCTTGTCTGAATCAGTTTTACTTTATTGACGTCTTCTTTGGAAGAAGTGCCCTATCTGTCCTCTCCTTTCCTGGGTCTGACTAAAGGGTATAGCTCAAATTTAGGTACCCTGTTTCTTCTGCTTCACAAATCATTCATTATTTATGTTCTTCAAAGGTACATGGAGAGATATATTAGAAGACAACATGACAGGCAG
>NW_008428081.1:0-340 GCF_000622305.1 Nannospalax galili | reverse complement strand
ATAAAAAACTAAAGGGGATCCTGAGGATGTACGTCAGTGCAAAGCATTGCATTGCATGAGTAAGGCCCTGAGGTGAGTCCCATAAAACCATAAAACAAAAAGTAAAAGGTCAAAACTTCACTTGCCAGTATCAGACAGATAAGCTCTTGACATGTTTGTTCAGTGTGCTGCTCTTAGGGAAATATGCTTTAGGGGAAAGAAGTTCTAAAATATAAAAAGTAGGAAGCCAGCCATGGCCACTTCTAACCTCCTGTGTGTTAGTGTGGAGCCTCCCGTGTGCTCTTTTCAATTTGGATTTGCATAGGTCAAATACACACACACACACACACACACACACACA
>NW_008428080.1:0-341 GCF_000622305.1 Nannospalax galili | reverse complement strand
GAAACTGCTGCCATCGGTGAATCAAGTGGCTTTTGCATCAGGAAGCAACTGGTCAGTCAGGTCTTTTCTGAGCCTGTGCACCTGGCTCAGGATCCCTGCGCAATTGTGCAAGGGCGTGTCCAGGTCTGGATCAGGCAGCAGGGTCACCAGATTGAAGGCTGTGCTTGGGAGAAAATGGATCCTCGAGGGGTTAAGGAGAAAGCTTTAATAGAGAGTCATCTGGGCATTGCTCAACCAACAGTCGGGTGGCTTCTTGAGAACTCCCTCAATGGCATGAGGGGTTGTGACATATAATTCTTGTCCTAAGGTTAACTTGTCCGCATCTTTGACTAGAAGAGCCA
>NW_008428079.1:0-341 GCF_000622305.1 Nannospalax galili | reverse complement strand
AAAAAAAAATTAATGCTAGGCTTTTGGTTTTAATCCTAGCCCTCAGGAGGCAGATGCAGGCAGATGATATCTGTGACCTAGAGGCCAGCCTGATACATACAGTGAGTTCAAAGCAGGCTGGGACTTGGGAGGCTCTGTCAAATTAATATTAATAACAATAATTTTAAGGCTGCAACTGAAATACATGAATTACAAAGGACTTATTGAAAGGTCAAAGGCCTAATCACACCAAAAGAAAGTCACATCAAGCAGTTAGAATGTTAAATAACTGAATTAGATGTGCTGGTCACTGATTCAAGCCAAGTCAAAGTCAGGCTGAGCCACAAAATGAGATTTGGGAC
>NW_008428078.1:0-340 GCF_000622305.1 Nannospalax galili | reverse complement strand
TACACTCATACACATAAAATAAAAATAATAAAATATTTTTTTAAAAAATGGAAATGTAATTTTCCCATTTAAAGTCCAACTTCTAGCAACAGGGCTTGGAGTCCGGCCCACTCCACCTTGCTTTTGGTTTGTTGTTGCTCTAGTTTGTTGTTAATGCACATGTGTGCCTTCATATGTGCATGCCTGCCTGGTATGCGGGTACACTTGCCCTTGTGGGTACATGCAGAGGCAGAAGGTTGACCCTGGCTGTGTTCCTTAATAATTTTTGCACCTTCTTTTTGAGATAGGGTCTCTCACTGAACTTGGAGCTCAGTTTTGGCTAGACTGGATGATCAATGAA
>NW_008428077.1:0-341 GCF_000622305.1 Nannospalax galili | reverse complement strand
CCTCTGCCTCCCGAGTGCTGGGATTAAAGGCATGCACCACCACGCCCAGCGGTATTTCCATTTTTATAATTTAAAAAACTTATGTACAGAAATTAACAAAATTTTAGACTTAAGGAAATAGATGATTAAGTTCTTTTAAGAAACCACCAATCTCTTCACAAAATGAATCTTTAGTACAATTGGCATAGCCAAAAATATGAATGCCCTTAGCTAGTTTATATAAATCCTAGTCTGAACAGTTCAAAATAAAACTGTATGGGCCCAGTAGGGTAGTATACACCTTTAATCCCATCACTCAGGAGGCAGCCTCTGGGAAATCCAGGCCAGTCTAGTCTTCATAG
>NW_008428076.1:0-341 GCF_000622305.1 Nannospalax galili | reverse complement strand
AAAAAAAAAGAACAATAGTAACTTTACAATGAAGAAAGAAAACCTGGTAGGAGCCACATAACCAAGTCATGAAGTGAGCATCTTTCTGTCACACAAACATGGACATCATGTGTATTGCTAGCTGTCTTGTTCTGCAGTAAGAAGAGAATGCCTGAGTCTGGATATTTTACAAAGAGCATAGATTAATTGCTCACAGTACTGGAGACTGAGACATTCCAGATCAAAAGAGGTATTTGGTAACCGCCTCCTTGTTGAGCGGCTTCAATTATAAGGCACAGGGGCACAAGACCGTGCAAGAGCGTGAGCAACAAGGTATATACTTACTTTCAGTGGAAATTTAG
>NW_008428075.1:0-341 GCF_000622305.1 Nannospalax galili | reverse complement strand
TGTCTCCTGCCTGCAATCTAGCCTCCTCGGGTGGCAGAATCCTTCCATCACTGAAACACGGACACCCTAGCTTTCGCCGTCCTTGTACTCTTTCCACTTGTGTCAGTGGCCAGTGGACTTCTCGTCCTGAGGAAAGTACATGGGTGAAAATAAGATGGGACCGGCTGAGTAGACCTCAGCAGTGGAGGAACATTCAGCATCAGAAAGTGGCGGACAGAGATGCACCCACCGCCGCTTCCGGGGCGTGCAGGGAACCGATCCCCGTGCCCCATTCCTGGTGCCCCCCGTGTCCTACAACCTGCCATCTGCCCATCAGAGCAGGAATGTGACATCAATCTGTA
>NW_008428074.1:0-341 GCF_000622305.1 Nannospalax galili | reverse complement strand
AATCCAATGAATTCATGACCAACCATCTCAAAAATGTTTCTGATATGATAGATGAAAGTTCAAACATGTCAGTCTTCAGTTTCTAAGGAGGATGGAATTGGGTCCTCATATGCCACCGTATTGTTGTTTGAACTGTACATACAACTGATATTTTTGTTTTCTTTTATGTGGATATTGTATTACTTTGCTCAACATTTAATCCCACCAACATCACAGGCCTGATGGAATGTGCTGCTGGGTTTGATGACACGTGTATTCTTTTGTCTCCTGGGAGTTGATTCCCTTGGTTGAGTTGCCCTGAACCAAATCACAGACTTTAACATCATTGCTTTGTTATATAT
>NW_008428073.1:0-341 GCF_000622305.1 Nannospalax galili | reverse complement strand
TCGGGTAAGGTATCAGGTTAGGTTTCGTGTTTGAGTTGGGACTGGTTTTGGGGTTGGGCCTGGCATTGGGGTTGGGGTTGGGGTAAGGGTTCGTGTTTGGGTTTGGGTTTGGATTAGGTCTCAGGTTCGGGTTCAGGTTCTGGTTATGGTTAGTGTTACGGCTAGCGTTCGGGTTCGGGTTCAGATTCAGGTTAGAGTTAGGGTTAGAAATTAGGGTTAGGGTTAGGGTTCTGGTACAGGTTAAGGTTAGAGTTATGGGTTAGGGGTTATGCATTATGGTCAGGTGTATTGTTAGTGTTAGGGTTAGGGTTAGGGTTAAGGTTAGGGTTAGGGCTAGGGCT
>NW_008428072.1:0-341 GCF_000622305.1 Nannospalax galili | reverse complement strand
GTTCCAAGGATGGAACTCAGGCTGTCTGTCATGCTTGGCATTAAGTACCTTTATACTCTGAGCCATCTCACCAGCCCCTAACAAACATTATGTAGCCTGAGTGTGATCATGTCAGTAAAACTTTGTGTACTAAAATTAGTCTCCTTAAAGTCTCACTGTAAATGATTACATGTGAAATATCACAGATACTTTTGTATTTATTTTCATTTGCAGATTAAACTAAACCTTACCAAGATGTTAAGTAATCGAGACAATATTTTATTAAATATAGAATTGTACAGACTCTTACCCAAGGGCACAGCATATCTCTTCACATCAACCTATTACAAAAAAAAATATAC
>NW_008428071.1:0-341 GCF_000622305.1 Nannospalax galili | reverse complement strand
GCAAACAGTCTGCATACTATGCTGTTTAGAGAATAGCAATGTGGGGGAAAAAGCATGTCCATGTTCAGCACAAGCTCAACCATCATGGGTGTTACTACTCATGACATGCCAAGCAACACATGCCATTTTATTTAAGTATTTCCCATCTGTGGTGAGTAGCCTCGGATTTAGAATCAGCAGATATGGAGAGATGATTGTGCATTCATTGTGTCCCAGGAGCCAGCCATACCACCCTCACTACCTAGTCAAAAATACAGAAATACTGTATGTTTCTTATTTTTTATTATAACCAGGGGCTGGAGAGATGGCTCAGCGGTTAAGAGCACTGGCTGTTCTTGCAG
>NW_008428070.1:0-341 GCF_000622305.1 Nannospalax galili | reverse complement strand
CTGGGACAAAGTATGTGCTGGTCATTAGGCTTTTGTACAGTGGCCCATCGTAAATGGTAGCTCTCATTGTTCATAAGAATTAACTGTGTGGAATGACATTGAGCTATCTACGTGTGTTAACCAAGTGAACTCCACATTATCAGCTTTCTTAAATCATAGGTGTGCATACATGCAGGTGGCTTTCTTCCTAATTAGTCCTCCTCCTATGTATACCTCTACAGCCGCCCTAACTCCACTCCAGCTGTTTGTCATCTTTTTGCCTGAGGCCAGAAAGGTTCTGTATGTATCTTTCTGGTTTCAGAATATTACCCACAACTGTAAACTGAAAATAGTATAGTTCA
>NW_008428069.1:0-341 GCF_000622305.1 Nannospalax galili | reverse complement strand
TTAAGACCTATTGCCTTGGCCCCAAATTCATTCACTCAGAACTACCTGGTTGTCTACAGTCTCCCTTCTCTTCAGATCTCAGGGCTGCAGGACAACCACAGAGACCCGGCTACCCAGCCGCATGCAAGGAGGACCTGGTGCCTAAGCAGGACCAGCGAGCCACGAGAAACATCTTCATGGGATCCTGGACCACAGTGTGTCTGAGGTGGAGCTTCAATGCGCCTTGGAGAAGTATGGCATCATTGAGGAGGTGATCATCACGAGGCCTGCCAGTCAGGTCAGGGCAGCCAATTTCTCCCTCAAGAACCAGAAACCTGGACATGGCCCACAGGGCTAAAGTG
>NW_008428068.1:0-341 GCF_000622305.1 Nannospalax galili | reverse complement strand
GGAAGGAAATTTTTAAATTCCTAGACTTGAATGAAAGTTAAAACACAACATACAAAAATCTATGGGACACAGTGAAGGCTGTCTTAAGAGGAAAATGCATAGCATTAAATGCCTGCACCAGAAAAATTGAAACATCTCACATAAATAAATTAATGATGCACCTTGAAAGCCTTAAAATATCAAGAACAAAGACCACCTGAAAAGAGTACACAGGTGGAGAAAAAATAAAATCAAGCCAAAATTAATAAGCTAGAAACAAAATAATACAAAGAATCAGTGAAGGGACGAGCTGGTTCTTTGAAAAGATTAACAAGATTGACAAAACTTTAGCCAAATTAACC
>NW_008428067.1:0-341 GCF_000622305.1 Nannospalax galili | reverse complement strand
TGAAGTCATATTGAAATATTGTGATGACATCATGGAGCAGTACAGTGGCAAAGGCGGCGATAGTTTTGTCACAGAGGAGCAACGTTGTGGGGGATTTGAGCCAGCGACCCACATGCAGTGATTTTTGGGGATGAGTAAGCACACCATTCACCAGCCCATTCCAACCTCAGTACCAGGGAAAATCAGACCAAACAGGGAGCCTAGAAAAGCAGGGCCTCATTTAATACAGGTGTTACAAAGCTTATAAAGGCACCTGGAAATCCTCCCTCCCCCCGAGGGTGCATCTTAAAGATGGTCACGTACTGTTCATGCACACCTCAGCAGTGCAGAAGTATCCTTCA
>NW_008428066.1:0-341 GCF_000622305.1 Nannospalax galili | reverse complement strand
TTTTTTTTTTAAACCCCAGGTGAGGGTCTCTCCAGCCACCATTCAGCTGTGGCTGCTCTTCTCTTCAAATCCCTTCCCAGCACTTTCTCAGAACTCCAGCCACACTCAGTCTAGATAGGCACAGGTAGGTAAAAAAAGAATTCAGGATCTTAGTTGGGACTAGGAACAGTTGGGGCAATTCTGGATCATGCTAGAGCACTGTCTGGCATTGGGAGATGGTGGGTCATTGTTATCCTTGTCTGACATCCACTCTTTGCTTGCTGAAGTTCAGTGTCAGGTGCTCCCCTGGTGGATGTGCACCCCATGGCCTTAGTTGGCTGTGCATACCTCTTTTTTCCCCC
>NW_008428065.1:0-341 GCF_000622305.1 Nannospalax galili | reverse complement strand
AAACATCTGACACCTATTTGAGAGCCAAAAGTAAATAATGAATGCACAACAGGGTGCGTGTGCTTGTGTGGCAGGACGCTGTTGCCTTCCCAAATGGCTGGAGACAGGAGATGGCTGTTCTTTGTACTGAACCAGGCTGTTGGTCCAAACTTTCCTTTGTTTGAACCCAGCCCATTTCAATCACTTGTGTGGCCTATGTGGACCCTAGATAACTTGTATCTCTGAGGACCCTGAATCAATTTAATGGCACCTCAACAGCCTTGTGTCCTCCCAGTTCATCTTCTATCTGAGTTACTGCAAAAACAATTTTTCTCTACAAATATAACTGGATATCTGCACTT
>NW_008428064.1:0-340 GCF_000622305.1 Nannospalax galili | reverse complement strand
TCTGCAGGAGCAGCCAGTGTTCTTAACTGCTGAGCCATCTCTCCAGCCCCTCTTCAATTATTTTTAAAAAGCTGAAATTCATGTGTATGTTTATACTCATGTATAAATGAGTAAAGGTCCCTGCAGAATTCAGAAGAGGAAGGTTGATCCCCTAGAGCTAGAGTTACAGGCTGTGTATAAGCCACCCTAAGTGGGTGTTGGGAATTAAACTCTAGTCCTATGCAAGTGCAGCAAAAACTCTTAACCTCTAAGCTGAGTCATCTCTCCAGGTCATCATTTCCTCTCCCTCCTCCTCCCCTTCCTCCTCTTCTTCCTCCTCTCCCTCCTCCTCCTCCTCCTC
>NW_008428063.1:0-341 GCF_000622305.1 Nannospalax galili | reverse complement strand
CACATTGGAGCATTGTGATGTCACATTTGCGGATTGTGATGTGACATTGAGCACCGACTTTGCATTTTCAACATGGGGACAACACATTGGATCACTGTAATAACAAAAGGGTGCATTGTGATGGAACACTTAGCATTTTCTTGGCACAAAAGTGTATTGTGAAGTCATACTGTAACGTTGTGATGGCTTATTGGAGCAATACAATGGCACATGGGGCTACATTGTTGGCACTTTGGAGCATTGCGATGTCACATTGGAGCATTGTGATGGCAAATTAAAGCATTGTGATATCACATTGGGGGATTGTGAGGTGACATTGAGCATCGTGTTTGCATATTGCG
>NW_008428062.1:0-341 GCF_000622305.1 Nannospalax galili | reverse complement strand
AAAAAACACCACAAATGACTTGAGGGAGCTCCCTATAAGGAAGGGCTGGTTGAGGGGTGGCAGAGTGGCACGAGTGGGCACAGTAGAACACGAACCCTGCTCGGGAACGCTGCCTTCCTAACTTTCATTTGCACATCTGTGTATCCACTGTCACTTGATAATGGATGTCCCCAGGCACCCTCATTTCTGGCTAGGTGGCTCCACATAGTTCAGGGGGAATAGCTGAGGTGTCCATTGGCTGGAATTCAGTTGCTACTAGGGACCAGTAGCAAACCAAAGTTAATCTCTAAAAGTATAGTGGTTATTGACAAAAATGTGTGCAAAGGCTAGAAGAGAGTTGT
>NW_008428061.1:0-341 GCF_000622305.1 Nannospalax galili | reverse complement strand
CAGCTCATGCTCTTGACCGATGAGCCCCTTAATGTGATGGACTTTAATCACAAAAGCATTAGACTTTTGGAAACTGTACATCTTTGTTCTTTATTGCATTGGTATGTCTCTGGGAGGAAGCACAGCATTTTATAATGAAGATGGACAAGATGGAGCCTGCTGTGCTTTGTGCTATACCTGGTCACTTGTGCTTTTAGCAGTTGGACAAATAGGGGAGGTGACTTTTAACTACACAGGATTAGGAAGGCATCAGCAGTACAGGGATGTGAAAGATTGAGGCTGGAGACATTTCTCATTAAGAGCAAAAGTAGCCCACCCTCCCACACTCATTAACAATTTAG
>NW_008428060.1:0-341 GCF_000622305.1 Nannospalax galili | reverse complement strand
GGCATGACTATTATGGGAGTAACCAATCACTTTCTAATTGGATTTAAGGTCCAATTCATAAGACAGAACCCACAGCTGACATTGATATCAGTCCTAGGAACATGTGGATAGATAGACCACAGGCCATAGGGGAGAGCCTATAACTACTATTTTGCTAACTAGATATAGTATTAAAGCAACTACTAATGACTTATTGAGAGTAATGCATCTCTCAGTTCTCACCAAAGCAGCTTCCTTATGCAGCAGATGGTGATTAACAAAAAACTCACAACTGGCCAAAGTGTAGAGAACTGGACACCTATATCAAACTTCTGCTTCCAAAGGCTCAGAGATCATTGGGG
>NW_008428059.1:0-341 GCF_000622305.1 Nannospalax galili | reverse complement strand
AGCCCTAAGGAATGAAAAGTTGATGAAGGAGAAGGCCATCAGGGGAGGTGGGCTGGGGGGCTGGGGTGAAGAGGGAGCTGCCAGCTTCCCAATGTTGGGCCAGAGTTCGAGAAAACCTCCTGCCAGCAATGCTGCCCACTGAGGCTCCAGAGAGAGGGTGTGGAGGCATGTGGATGGCATTCAGCAGAGAGATCATGAAGTGGCCTGTTGGTGTGTTTATTTGTGTGAGCACTGGTTGGTACCAGGTACCTGACTTTGCAGGTAAGATGGTAGAGGTGATCTTGCATCTCCCCAGGCTGGAGACTGGGGAGTTAAACTTGGACTTTGGAGCTCCACTTGGA
>NW_008428058.1:0-341 GCF_000622305.1 Nannospalax galili | reverse complement strand
ATGCCTTTAATCCCAGCACTCAGGTGGCAGAGGCAGGCAGATCTCTGTGAGATCTAGGCCAGTCTAGTCTATCTAGTAAGTTTCCAGGCCAACTGGGACTACAGGGTTTGATGTCGTCTCAAAAAACAAGTATTACAACAACTAGCTCTATTGCAGCATCTTTTTTTTTTCTTTTGTAAAACAGTTTTTAGCATCAGATTTTTATGGAGATTGTACACGTAGAAGAGTGTAATATATTTTATCTTACAAAATTAAAAAATTACTGTCCTTTTGTCATTTTGCTGAGGACAGGCAAAAACTTCTTTACAGACCAGCATGGACTATGAAGGACTGAAGGCTGT
>NW_008428057.1:0-341 GCF_000622305.1 Nannospalax galili | reverse complement strand
CATTGGAGTATTTTGATGGCATACTGAGCACTGTGATGTCAATTTGGAGCACTGAGATGACACATTGGACCATTGTGATATCACATTAGAGCATTGAGCTGACACATTAGAGCATTGTAAAGGCACACTGAGCATTGTGACGACATAGTGGAGCATTGTAATTGCACTTTGGAGCTTTCTTATGTCACTTGAAACATTGGACCAGCAAATTGGAACATTGTGATGACAAACTGAGGGATTGTGATGGCACATTGAGCAAGGTTATGACACATTATAGCATCGTGATGACTCATTGGAGCATTTTCTGGGCACATTGAGCTTTGTAATGACACATTGGGGCA
>NW_008428056.1:0-341 GCF_000622305.1 Nannospalax galili | reverse complement strand
GTCCCAGGCCAGCCCAGCCCCCAAATTCCTGAGGCCAGCATCTTTCCTGGGGGAATCCAGACCTTAAGAGAAAGTCTGAGAACGTCCACTCCTTATCTTACTTGGGCCACTGTGGGATCTCCTGAGCATCAAGACAAAAGTGATTTGGCCTTTCCAATATAAACTAAAAAAGAGAACCTGAAGTCTAGACCAACCAGCTTTTCATGCCCAATAAGTAAACAACAAAGGCACTTTTTGTTGTTATTTACAAAAAGAAGCAGACCTAAACTCAACAAAGGAGGGCTTGTGTATCACACAAGAATCAGAAACTACAGAAGAAATCCACATGTCAAAGTCACAGT
>NW_008428055.1:0-340 GCF_000622305.1 Nannospalax galili | reverse complement strand
CCTGCCCTCTCTGCCATAAAGATGGTCGTGTCACATGCCCCCTGTGACGTACAGATGGTCATGTCTCTGCCCCCTCTGACATTCATATAGTCGTGTCACCTGCCCTATAGGCCGCGCAGATGGTCGTTTCACCTGTCCCCTCTGACGTGCAGAAGGTGGTGTCACATGCCCCCACTGACGTGCAGATGGAAGTGTCACCTTCCACTCTGATGTGCAGATGGTAGTGTTACCTGACCCTCTGAAGTCACGTGGTTGTGTAACCTGCCCCCTCTGCCGTAAAGATGGAATTGGCACCTGACATCTCTGACGTGCAGATGGTCTTGTCTCCTGCCCCCTCAGA
>NW_008428054.1:0-339 GCF_000622305.1 Nannospalax galili | reverse complement strand
CACACACACACACACACACACACACACACACAGGATAAGGGCTGGCAAGATGGCTCAGTGGGTAAAGGTGCTTGCTGCACAAACTTGGCTACCTGAGTCTGAACCCTGAAACCCATGTAAAGGTGGAAGGAGACACTCGACTCCACAGTTATCTTCTGATGTCCATATGTATGCTGTGGCATGTGTTCTCTGCTAATAGTTATAAATAAAATTAAATTAAAAATTGGGAATCCAAAGCCCTCTTCTGACCTCCATAGCATTGCAAAACATGGGTGCACTCACATACATGTAGGCAATATAGGCACACATAAAATATTTTTTAAAATTGATAAAACAAAA
>NW_008428053.1:0-340 GCF_000622305.1 Nannospalax galili | reverse complement strand
CCTCTGCCTCCTGAGTGCTGGGATTAAAGGCATGAGCCACCATACCTGGCAACTTCTGATGCTTTTGCTACTAGAATATGTATGGATGAGTTAGTAAAATAATTATGAAACTGTGAACATTCACTGAATGACACATCATAGTGAGTCCTATCAGTTAAGAGAAGTGAGGGTTACAAAATTGAAATAAAGGGTGTAGAGCCAAAGGTAACAGTACAGTGTGTGCTTAGTATGCATGTGGCTCTCCACTTGATCTCCAGAGATGAGAGAACAAAATAAAAAGTAAAACAAAGTGCAAAGACAAGCTGGAGTCTACTTACTGCAGAGAAAATCTCGTAAGATG
>NW_008428052.1:0-341 GCF_000622305.1 Nannospalax galili | reverse complement strand
TAAATAATTTTTTTTAATTTTACCTTCAAGCCATTAGGTGGGCAAAACAGAGTGGGGCATCCACAGTGTCATCAAACAGGACTATAGCAGGTGTCAGAGCCAAATAGGGTGGAGAGGGAGAGATGGTGATATAAAATGGGAGACTGCTGGGAGACTGATCAAACAAGTGAAAATGGTAAGATTATTCCAGGCAAAGTTTACCGCTGTGGGAAAAGAAATTTATAAGTAGGACAGACTTTGTGGGATTGGACTGGAATTGGAGGCACCAGTAAATTCAACATTTCCTATGAAAATTAAGGTAGATGACAGATACATACCACTATGCATACATATATACAGAG
>NW_008428051.1:0-341 GCF_000622305.1 Nannospalax galili | reverse complement strand
ATCAGCCCTCCTACTAACCTGATCAGCCTACCTACTACCTGGTTCCACCATTCACCCAGACCAGTCTACTACCCTGCAAGAACCTGAAACATGCACGAAATTACTTTCCATACCTGAACAAAAAGCAACCAAGCTACAGAAACAATATAACAGAACCAAAATTAAACAAAAGCAGAGTGGAAGTTCCTACTGATCACATAACCAACAAAGAACATCCATATGCCCAAAGGTTAGCACAAAAACACAAATAATATGTAAAGCCAAGGGAATATTGCCCCCCCAAAACTCACTAGACCTACAGGAATGCACTAAAATGAGAACCACCCTAAGGAACCCCAAGA
>NW_008428050.1:0-341 GCF_000622305.1 Nannospalax galili | reverse complement strand
TTTCAGAAGATCAGGGATACTTCCTGGTGAGCATTTCCAGTGTGGGGCTGTAGTGTCTGTGTGGTGGAGGCCAGCTCTCTGTAGGAAGGTGGTTTGGAAGTGGTGAATCCATGTCCTTAGCCAAGGGGCTGGCTGTTCCTGAGCACCATGGCCCAGAACTTTTGGGCACATGGAGAGCCTCCCTCTTCTAGAAGAGGGGTTTCTTGGCCAAATCACCCATTTCAACTGTGGAAAGAGTGCTAATGAGTTCCAGCCTCAAGATTCCTCATTTGCAGAGAAGGGCTCTAACCCTGCATACCTCGATGACAGACATGGCCCCTTTTGCATTTTTGTCCCCCCCC
>NW_008428049.1:0-341 GCF_000622305.1 Nannospalax galili | reverse complement strand
TGAGATGGCACATTGATCATTATGATGGCATAATCGGGTATTGTGATGGCACACTGACCATTGTGATGACACATTGGAACATTGTGAGGAGACATTGAGCACTTTGATGGTACGCTGAATATTGTTAAGACACGTTGGGCTTTATGATGTCACACAGAGTATTGTGATTTCACATTGGAAGATTGGGATGGCACACTGAGCACTGTGATCTCAATTTCCAGCATTGTAATGACACATTGGAGCACTTTATATCGCATTGGAGCATTCTGTTGACACCATTGAGGCATTGTTAAGGCACACTGAGCATTGTGACACTATATTGGAGCATTGTGATGGCACGT
>NW_008428048.1:0-341 GCF_000622305.1 Nannospalax galili | reverse complement strand
TGTATGCACTGTGTGTCTATATGTAGACAGTGTGTGTCTCTGTGTGCAGCATATCTGTGTGTAAGCAGTGTGTGTCTATGTAGGTGTAGTATATATCTGTGTAATATGTGTCTGTGTGTGCAGTATACTGCTGTATATGTAGTGTGTGTCTATGTATGCAATGTGTCAGTGTGTGCAATGTGTGTTTGTCTATGGATAGTGTGTGTCTGTGTGCAGTATGTGCCTATGTGTATGCAGTGTGTCTATGTGTATGCAGTGTGTGTCTACATGTGGGTAGTGTGTGTCTGTGTGTACAATGTGTCTCTATGTGTGCTCTGTGTGAATCTGTGTGTGCAGCATAC
>NW_008428047.1:0-341 GCF_000622305.1 Nannospalax galili | reverse complement strand
TATCTCAATCCCCCAACACCTAAAAAAGATTTTCCAATCTCTATTTGATTATAAACTAAACTCTGTTTGTTTGGTAGGTTTGGGGGGTTTTTTGTTTGATTTTTTTGAGACAGGGTCTCCATTAGCCCCAGCTGTCCTGGAACTTGACCAGGTTGGCCTCAATTTCATATAGACCTTCAATTCCACAGAAATCTGTCTGCCTCTACCTCTAGAGTATTGGGAACAAAGGCCTGAGCCACCATGCCTGGCTCAGTACTCAGTGTTTTTTTTTTAACTTTTACAAAAACTTTTTTGAGAATTTAATACATGCATATAAGGTGTTTTGATCAAATCCATGCCCA
>NW_008428046.1:0-341 GCF_000622305.1 Nannospalax galili | reverse complement strand
TAGGGTTTGTTTGTAAATATCAAGATAGAAATATGTCACAATACAGTAAACGAATCCTGGGTAGTTTATATAAAAACTGTGCAGCAAAATGTAAGAAAATTGCTACACTATGAAAAAAAATGACCCTAGCATCCCAAAATTTAAACCTGAGGGCAGTTTTGGTGTGTACGTGAAGAAGGGTATCCAGGCTAATCACTTTTCCAGCATCAGTATGACCCATCACTTAAAAGAAAAACAGAAGTGTATGTGCTAACACCACACATTACAGTGGACTGTAAGATATTTTAACAACTTCCAAATGATACACTACTCACTGGAAGTTAACCAATGTGAGGGTAAAA
>NW_008428045.1:0-341 GCF_000622305.1 Nannospalax galili | reverse complement strand
TTGTCATTACAATGATCCATTGTGTCGTCACCATGCTCAATATGGAAACACCGTGCTCAGTGTCCCCTCACAATCCTCAATGTGACATCATAATGCTTGAACGCATCATCACAATGCTCCAATGTGCCGCCACTATGGCCACATGTGCCATTATATGGCTTCAATGTACCTTCACAATGTTACAATATAACTTCACAATGTTATATTTGGCAATCACATGCTCATTTTGCAATCACAATGTGCCATTGTGTCTTTGCTATGGTCCATTGTGTCATAACCATGTTCAATAGACAAACACGGTGCTCAGTGTCCCTTCACAATCACCCTTGTGACATTGCAAT
>NW_008428044.1:0-341 GCF_000622305.1 Nannospalax galili | reverse complement strand
TCTGTGAAGGCTGCATACACTCGCCAGCAAGAAATGCAGGCAGGCAGGCAAGACTGCCTTTTCCCTGGACTTCTCTGTCTGTGGACCACTGACCAGACCAGAAGGTGCCACCCACTCTACGGAAGGGTCTTTTCCTCTCAGTTAATCCTCCCTGGAAATGCCTGAAGTGATCTGTCAGAGTCCTGTCTCTTAGATTCCTCTATCAAGTCGACAAGATAACCATCATAGTTGTCAAGAAAATAGGTGTTAGTTGAGACCAAAGCCGTAACTCCCCTCTCTCCCTCCCTCCATTCTTTAGTTTAACCTAAAACCCACTTACACAGACAGCAGTGGAGACTCCC
>NW_008428043.1:0-341 GCF_000622305.1 Nannospalax galili | reverse complement strand
TTTTTTTTAAATAACCATACACACAATTCTGAGTAAACTGGGAAAGAAAGAGTGGCCATTCTCAAGAGGCAGTATTCAGAAAGTGTTGAAGAGGTAGAGGATCATGGTGTCCTGAAGGCCAAGAAAACAAGGTCCCACAAGGAAGGAAAAGGCAGGAGTTGATGCTGCCAAGAAGGTGGGACAGAGCAGAGCAGAGCAGAGCTAAGACTGCACAGCTAGGAACCAGCCTGGGGGAGGGACTGAGCTGCATCAGGAAAGGAAGAAACTGAGAAAGCCAGGCTGTCTATCCTTGGACAAAGGCTTGCTGAAGGAGGTATGAAGGAGGTATAGGGTCCAATTGT
>NW_008428042.1:0-341 GCF_000622305.1 Nannospalax galili | reverse complement strand
GTGGTTGGTCAGAGTGGTCCAAGAGACTCCCAAAATAACACAGGCTATTGCAGAGTTCTTGGTTATCTCCCCAAACTGGGAGATAAGACCCTATTAGCTTAAGACAGGACATACTTTAGATGCAGGACTTGGGGCAATGAAGCAGGAACTGACCTGGAAGCCTTCTACCTAAAGTTTATCGCTCATAGTTCTAGAGGATACCATGCAAGCTGCTAAGAGAGAAAAATCTATCAATGGTCCAACCCAACCATAAAGCCTGGTAACCATAATGACTGGCACAGCAAACTACCACTGTTGGAGCAGTAGTGGCACTGTTATCTGGGGGGTGGTGTCGGGGGGGG
>NW_008428041.1:0-341 GCF_000622305.1 Nannospalax galili | reverse complement strand
AGTATAAAATAATAATAGTAGTCAGAATTTAGATATATTTATACAGCTTTCTCCTGGTCAGAAGAACAGGACTGATACTTTTGTGAGACTTAGCAGTTCATTACCGGTTTCCTGATGTAGAAAGGTATCTGTTGCTGCAGCTGTCTGGCTCCTGACTTTGCTGAAATTTTCTTTCACCCACAATCAGGAAATCTTTTAGTTTTCAGTGTAGAGCACATGAGCGTCATGAGTTTATACCAGGATAAAGACAAACAAAAACCACCCCAAGATGTAGAAAAGGTGTGGTGGCTCATGCCTGTAATCTCGGCATGCTGGAATTCCTGAGTTCCAGGCCTCAGTTC
>NW_008428040.1:0-341 GCF_000622305.1 Nannospalax galili | reverse complement strand
ATCACATTGCTCAGTGGGCAAATATAATGCCTCAGTGTGTCATCACAACATTCCAGCTTGGTATTGGAATGTTTCATGTGCCATCACAATACTTCAATGTGAAATGACAATGGTCCAAAAAAACCTCAATGTGATATCACAATGCTGAATGTCCCCTCAGAAGGCCCCTAATGAGTTATCACGATCTTCAGTGTGCAAATATAATGTCAGAATGCGTCATGACAATTCTCCAATTTGATATTGCAATGTTTAATGTGCCATAAGAAGCTCGAATGTGCCAACCCTATGGGCCTATGTTTCATTATATTGCTCCAATGTGCCACCACAATGTTAAAATATGA
>NW_008428039.1:0-339 GCF_000622305.1 Nannospalax galili | reverse complement strand
TGTCCGGTGTGAAGGGGCTTCGACTTTTGCATAACAGAGGCTCCCAACACACAGGAACCTAAGTTCAGATCTCCTGCACCCACGTGAAAACTGAACATGGAGGAGCACACCTGAAATTCCAGCTCAGGGGAGGTGGAGACAGGAGGACCATTGGAGTTCGCTGGCTGAATCGTGTGCTCCGGTGTAGTTTGAGACTCTGTCTCAAAACACAGTCATGGAGGAAGACACTCAGCATTGACTTCTGGCACACAGACATACACACATGTGCACGTGCACTCATACGTACACTCACATAGGTGCACATGCACCACACACACACACACACACACACACACACAC
>NW_008428038.1:0-341 GCF_000622305.1 Nannospalax galili | reverse complement strand
TATTCATATTGGTAAAACAAAAACATCCAAAAAGTTGCAGAAACAAATTTGATAGGACCCTCTCATTACTTAAAAAGAAATAAGCAAGGCACAGGAAGGTTCTTTCTCCATCTGACGCAGGAAAGGGCTTACTTCACCTGATAAACAACACGTGTGAAAAACCCACAGGGTCATTACACTTAGGAATTAATTTTAAAAAGGTAATTCAAAAATAAGACTATGAAACAAAAATTTTAAGGAAATGAAAGAGAATATAATAAGCAAAAAAGGCCTGCGTTCATGGATTAATCTGGAAGGTTTAAGAGAGATAAGATGGAAGTATCCAAAAGCATCTATAGTGT
>NW_008428037.1:0-341 GCF_000622305.1 Nannospalax galili | reverse complement strand
CTGAGAGTTGAAGTCACCCTGAACTATAGAGTATGTTAAAAGGTAACTTGATCTACATAGTAAGTGTCACGAGAAAGAGAGAGAGCACGCATGAGGGAGAGGGAGAGAAGGAGAGAGGGATGAGATGGGAAGGGAGGGAGGGAGGAGGGAGGAAGAGAGGAAGGAAAAAAGTCTTTCTTTGGTCAACTTCATGTGACTATTCAATATTCAAGTATAGTATCAAGAGGGCAGCTGGATAAACAAATATCTACACAGGAAGTTGACATAAAATTTTATTGTCATCAAGATATAGATAGTATCCCTGACTAGATAAAAGAACTTCAGGGGTGAAAGATAGAAAA
>NW_008428036.1:0-341 GCF_000622305.1 Nannospalax galili | reverse complement strand
GACCAATGAGTCATCACTATGCTCCATGATCCTTCAGAATGCCCCAAAGTGCCGTTACAGTGCTCCAATATAACACCCAAATACTCCAGTATTTCATCACAATGCTCCACTGTGACGTCGCAGTGCTCAGTGTCCCATCACAGTGCCCGAGTGTGTTATCATATTGTTCAATATGCCATCACACACCTCCAACGTGTCATCATAATGCTCAGATGTTCCATGCACATGCACAGTGTTCCATAACAGTGCCTCAATATGTCATTACAGTGCCTCAATATACCAACACAATGTACAGTAGGCCATCACAGTGCTCCAATATGGAATGAAAATATTTTGGTGTG
>NW_008428035.1:0-341 GCF_000622305.1 Nannospalax galili | reverse complement strand
AAAACCTACCAAGCCCAGTTTTGCTGCCTATATATTCATGGGTGTGGGGCCACCCATTGGAGTGTGGTAGATCTACAAATGGCCACATCCTTAAAGAAAATTGACTCTCCCTCCCTTAGAGTCATCCACTGTCAATAGCTCCTCAGCTAGGGGTGGGGGTTTCTGAGCTCCATTCATCCTCCATGTTAAGTGTTGACTGGATCTTGTGCACACAACCACAGTGGCTATGAGTTCATGAGTGCAGCCGTCCTGTCATGCCCAGAAGACACTGCTTCATTCCAGTTCTACCTGACCTCTAGCTCTTAGATTCTTCTTACTCATGAGGCTATTCTTTACTTTTG
>NW_008428034.1:0-340 GCF_000622305.1 Nannospalax galili | reverse complement strand
TTTTTTAGAGAGATATGTGAATCTGATACTTGTCATTTAAAAACTGTTGCAGAAAAAATAGGAGAAACTTCTTCCTCTAGTGCCAGAGTCCTCCCCTGTCAGACTGTAGTTGGTTAGTAGCAAAGACGTGCCTGGGTTCAGCCTCTATTTGGTGTGCTAGAATGTGGGTCCAGCTGCAAGCTCATTTCTTCTGTCTGAATGACAGTTGCTTTCTTGCTGATTTCTAATTTGAGACATTCCAACAGTACCTCCACCGAGACCCACGGCCACAACAAACCCACTAATGCGCCAACATCAACTGGAGTTACAGTATCTACATCTCCAACACAGAAAGATAAAA
>NW_008428033.1:0-341 GCF_000622305.1 Nannospalax galili | reverse complement strand
CTGTGTTGACGAGTGAGGTGAACCGATGTGCAATCTATGAGAAGGAAAAAATAACCTTGAGCCACCCTCAGCTGGAAAGTGCTGGTATAAGGCACCGGGTCTATTGTTGAGATGTCCTGGCCCTTGTTTACATAAAGACAGATCAGGCAGATGTGGGTACATTTCAGGGAGGTTCCACTTCTGTAAGAAGAAAAGACAGCCAGGCACAAACCTGTAGTACCGGTACACAGGAGCTTGATGGAGGAGAAACAGGTTTACCTACGGTCCAGAAGGCCCTGACATTAAGACAGAGAAAGGGGATTGAGAGTCTAGATATTGATTCTAGACAGGGTCTAGAGCCT
>NW_008428032.1:0-341 GCF_000622305.1 Nannospalax galili | reverse complement strand
AAACAGGATTTCATAAGCATTTCAAAATCATTACTTTCCTTCAGTTTTTAAAAATTCAGTTCCCACTGCTTACAATTTGATATGTAAGTTCCATATTCATAGATACTTTTATTGTAAAAATTTTATTATAGCCAATTGGGAATTTTAAAGAGAATTGTTATACAAATACTTTACAGTTAACTGTTGGACTAATGAAATGGTCTCTGTACAAACACAGTTTTTTACTCACAATATATGGCTAAATGTATAACTGTATACCTTTAAGGTAGGGACTATTTGAGAATAAAGTCATTAAAATTTTTTGGTCTGTCCCCAGGAAAATTTAATCAAACACAGGCTGC
>NW_008428031.1:0-341 GCF_000622305.1 Nannospalax galili | reverse complement strand
AAGTGTTCTCAACACCACTGGCCAGGCTGAAAGGAGGCCAGCTGACAAGACTTACTTTTGCGATATCTTCTCGAATCCTGAGATTCCGGACAGTGATGCGTCTCTTTGAGTCAAAATTCTGCCCAGGCATGTCAATATCATCTGCGTACTTATCTTCGTCCTCGTCTTCACTGTTATGATCCTTTTCCTGAGAGGAAGAAGGACAAGAAACCAAGTCAAAAGGAGCCGTATCTAGGTCTTGTTTTCCTTTCTCTTTGAGCAAATGCCAAATGCTGATCTGTGTAATTGTTAAGGCTACTTTTATTACTGCTATCAGTACTAGCCACTTAAAACTAAAAAAA
>NW_008428030.1:0-340 GCF_000622305.1 Nannospalax galili | reverse complement strand
ATTCTGAAGGTCATGGGAGAGAGCCACTGAAATATTTTTAATCAGGTTAGAGCTTATGATAAGCTTTAAATTTTAGAGAAATCATACAATTTCTCCAAATTACTAAGATATACTGAATTAAGAAATGGAAGAATTGAAATAACAAAATATTGCAGAGGTAAAGTCAATACAACTTGGCATGGAACAAGTGTAGGGGTAGAGGGTTAAGACTTAATGACAATGTCTAAGTTTCCTCTTGGAGATACATGGACAGTGGTATTACCTAGTGGTAGAGAGAATAAAGAAAAAGGGAAACTTTGGGTGATATACTAGTCACTTTTCTGTTGCTGTGATAGAAACA
>NW_008428029.1:0-340 GCF_000622305.1 Nannospalax galili | reverse complement strand
TAAATGGGGGGGCACACACTGTTCTGTAATTTAACCCCCATCCTATGCTCTGTTAGCAAGCCCAATAAACTAGTTAGGAATTTTAAAAAATAGAAAGAAAAAGAGAGTAAGAAATAGGTTCCCCACAAATTTTTGACTTACAAATCACATTTATTATTGCCCACAGGAAATTTTATGCTTAATACATGCAATGAATTATGTGCAGCAATGCATGTATTCATTTAAAAAACATATATTTTGTACTCAACAAGGAAGTTGCACATATGAACCCACATCACTTGTGGACTCTCAAATTGCATAACTCTTGCCTCTAAGGGGAAAAGAAAGTCCTTGAATCATG
>NW_008428028.1:0-340 GCF_000622305.1 Nannospalax galili | reverse complement strand
GACAGACTTAAGAAATTCTTGTTTTAAGGTCCCTTTCCTGGGCTGTGCCTAATTAACCTGTGATGGTAAATCTCTTCCAGGGAATGTTTGAGAACATTTGGGTTTTGTTCAAGCCTTATCTATATATTACACAGTAACTAAAAGTACCAACCTTCTTGGATGGTTAATAACAATACTTAAAAGCCCATACTAATCTGGTCAAAGGGACTTAAGGGACAATTTTGTTTCTTGCCCTGAAAAGTTGACAATGTCCCAAGGGACTATGGGAATCTCTTGATATGTGCTGTAGCTGTGATGAGTCACCTGTCCTCTTGTTCAGAGAGGTCATGGAGACCCCACC
>NW_008428027.1:0-341 GCF_000622305.1 Nannospalax galili | reverse complement strand
TTAAATATTAATTTGAACACTCTAGTTGCTTTTGAACAATAATTTTGATTATGAAGCCTGTTACTTTCTAATTATTAACATAAATAATAGATATTATAATTTTATCCTATGACTAGGTAAAATATTAATTCGTTACTTTTTTATTTTTTTAAATTTGATTTATTTTTGTTTTCTGTGTATGAGTATTTTGCCTACTTGCATGTAAGTGCATCCATGTTGGACAATTCCCATCAGATCCCCTGGAACTTGAGTTGTGGACAGTTGTTATTTGCCATGTGGGTGCTAGAATTCCAAACCAGTTCCTCTGCAAGAGCAGTCAGCGCTCTTAACCAATGAGCCAT
>NW_008428026.1:0-340 GCF_000622305.1 Nannospalax galili | reverse complement strand
TCTCTCTGTAGTCCCAGTTGGCCTGGAACTCACTATATAGACCAGGCTGGCGTTGATCTTACAGAGACCTGCTTCTCCTGGGATTAAAGGCAAGGGCCACTACTCCTGGGTTTTAAGGTGCTTTGAGTTCATGAATGGAGAACTGTGGATCCTGAGGTCAACTGGTATCTCACACTGTGGGGAATGAAATGGACACTTGTAAGGCAGTGAAGCAATCTAATCCGAGAGGAGGCATGGTGGCCTAGTGGCCACTTCTGGTGGGTCTACTAAGGTAGAGACCACTGTGCGCTGTAACTGAGTCCTTTCCTTACACATCATGCCCTGGCAGTTACACAGAGAG
>NW_008428025.1:0-341 GCF_000622305.1 Nannospalax galili | reverse complement strand
GTCTCCTTAAAGGACCTATAATTCCATGTATCTCTATAGCATACCTGTGTCAGCCTGCCTTACTATGGGTGGTCTCTTAGTCATTTGATTGACCCAGCCCACCTGGAATGTTAAATCTCTACCGAGTCCAGAAAGTCTATTCTCTTGACTGACAGACATTCCTCTTTAAGGTGCTTGATTTCTACTATAACGCTAAGAGCCCTAAAAGCAGATACTGGACATAGGTAACATTATTTATGTATAATAAATGTGTGATCTACATTTTTTTCAACAGATATAGTGTCAAAAAGCTGTTTTTACTAAGTAGTTTACAGCATTATATATTCAAGGGAAATCAGTGT
>NW_008428024.1:0-340 GCF_000622305.1 Nannospalax galili | reverse complement strand
CTCTGCCTCCCAAGTGCTGAGACTACAGGCGTGCGCCACCACGCCCGGCTAGGTTTGGTCTTTTTACAGTGCCCCAGAGGGTCTTGCCTACTCCATTCTTGGGTTATATTAGATTTGACATTTTCTTTGACTGAGTGACCCATTTCCCCAAGTTTGTTTCAAGATCTGATAGTCTGTTCCATCTCCTCCACTTCCTTTCTGCTTGTTTCCTCTAAGCTTTTTGTTTGAGTTCCTGAGATTTTTAGCTCAAGTTTTATTTCAGACTAACTTTTCTGCAGAAATTCTAACTTTTATTGAATTCTAATTTCATGTTTTGAATTATTTTAGTTATTTCATTCAA
>NW_008428023.1:0-340 GCF_000622305.1 Nannospalax galili | reverse complement strand
ATAGTGATTTAATGGTCATTATGAAGTTGTCCAACATCCTTGTGATTTGCTCTGGGGAACATTGACTTTGGATTTCCATGAATGTGCTATTAAAACACTGCTAAGCTCATTTAAAACAGACTGAGTTTACAAGTGACAGAAATGAGTATGATTTCTTGTTACAATTTATCATCCAGTGATAATGGGAAATATTGCAAGTCAAAATTTAGGACAAAATGTAACTCAAGTGTGAGCTGAATAATGGCTGTCTTGCACTGAAGGAAGTATGTTGCTTTAGCATATAACGAGTCATATAAAAGTATAAAAGGCTACCTAATAGCTGCAAATCATATCCCAGAAA
>NW_008428022.1:0-340 GCF_000622305.1 Nannospalax galili | reverse complement strand
CTCTAAGGACATGCCCTTTTTCTGGAGGCTGTTCCCCCTCTGCCCTCACCTGTGGTGCTCCGGCAGTCACAGCACTCCTGGGAGCCAGTGGGCTGTGAGGCATTGCAACAGTGGAGGCAGCGGCTGTCATCCATATGCAGCAGCAGGCTGGCAGCACACACGGTACAGTTCCTGGCGCCAGGTCCCTTGCATTCCATGCAGCTCTCATGGCATTTTTCACACTTAAATTTCTCTCCCTGTCAAGAACATCAGAAATGTTCCTTTTGAGTGCAGTGGTATTAAGTAGGCACTGCAGTTCCCAAATGGGGATTCCCTCTTGTCTGTGTAAGTAGGAGTATGG
>NW_008428021.1:0-340 GCF_000622305.1 Nannospalax galili | reverse complement strand
TCCCTGTGCCTGCTTCAAGATGTGAGTGCTCTACTTTCTACTCTGGCCACCTCTGCTGCCATGCCTTGCCATCACTGTCATTCCTCTGGAACCATAAGTTTAAATAAACTAAACTTTTTATAGGCACCCTATGTCATGGTGTTTTTATCATAGTAGTAAAAAAGTAACTGGTACAATAGTAAGTTATTTAAGGATAGGATGGTGGGTAGGTTGATGAGATGCCCAGGAATGGTCCCACACCCGAAAGTATTTTGGAAACACAAATTAGAATTGCTGGATAATAAACATTACCAGTGAAATCTACCTGATGACTTTATAGACATACACAGATGTCAAGGAT
>NW_008428020.1:0-340 GCF_000622305.1 Nannospalax galili | reverse complement strand
CTTTATGGCTTCCTTTAATGAAGCTTATGGCTCTCCTGCAATTCACACATTGTATCACATAGTATAATAGTTTGGTTTTGTTGAGATATGATTCATTTATCACACAAATAGCTCAAAATGTACAATTCAATGATATTTAGTATACTAACAATCACCACCAAATCAACTTGAGAACATCTTCACTAGACATGAAGAGGATCTAGTCACCTCTTAGCTTCCATAACATAATCTTTTCACCTCTGCCGTGAGCGCTATGCGAAAAAAGAATCTCATTTTTAGTTTCTAGCCAGGCTCTGTGGCACATGCCTTTTAATACCAGGACTGGGGAGGCAGAGGCAGG
>NW_008428019.1:0-340 GCF_000622305.1 Nannospalax galili | reverse complement strand
GAGGCAGTTGGAGGTGTGGATAAGGGAGAGGATCTATATATCATCCTACTATATTGTATGAAAATCTCAAAGCTTCAATTATAACTTAAAAAGAAATTCACAGATTGGAAGTCATTTATCCAGGAACAAAATATATGAATAAATAAAATCATCAAAGTATGCCTGATTTCAATTTATATTAAAAGTTTTTCTTAAGTCAAGCCTGGTGACTCACACATGTAATCCAAGCACTCTAAGAGTATGAGGCAGATAGATGGCTAGGAGTTTGAATCCAGTCTGGACCACTAGTAAGTTCCAGGCCAGCCCTGGTAACAGAATGATAGCCCATCTCAAACATCAA
>NW_008428018.1:0-340 GCF_000622305.1 Nannospalax galili | reverse complement strand
CCATGTAAATCTCAGTATAAAGCCTTTATGAAGTTACATCACATGATCTATTAATTAATATGTATTAGATTAATCGAATGATATGACATATTGCAAAATAATACATTGCATTTAGTAGCTTCCCATGGACAAGAGTGGAACAGTGGTCTTAAACTCCAGGTTCAGCATCTGCCTCTCAGTTATGTCGCAATATTGATTGGTTGCTACAGGTGCTGGTATGCTTCATAATCAGCCAGAAATGACTTGAGAAAGTCAGTTTGAATTGTGAGAAAGATTAATTACACTGCCCATAGAAAGACTGTCCATTTTAGAATTGATTTCTAAGTAATCTTTTCAAGAT
>NW_008428017.1:0-340 GCF_000622305.1 Nannospalax galili | reverse complement strand
ACAAGGCAGCTAACAACCATCTGTAACACCAGTTCCAGGGAATCCAACCCATCTTCTGGCCTCTACATTTATGTACACTCACATACATGCATGCAAAGCAAAGCTCTCATCATACACATAAAATAAATAAATAAAATTTTGAAAGGTTCCCATGAACTTCAACTCACAAAATTTGTTGACTGATCTATTATATACAACTTTGATTTTTGTCTCATTCTAGATAAAGACATCTTATAAAAACACACAATTCTGGACTGAAGAGATGATGCTCAGTGGTTAAGAGCATGGGCTGCTCTTGCAGAGGACCAGGGTTCAATTCCCAGCACCCATGTGGTGGCTA
>NW_008428016.1:0-340 GCF_000622305.1 Nannospalax galili | reverse complement strand
GGCTGGAGAGATGGCTCAGCACTTAAGAGCATTGGCTCCTCTCACAGAGGACCTGGGTTCAATTCTCAGCACCCAAAAGGTGGCTAATAACTGTTTGAAACTCCAGTTCCAGGATATCCAATGCCCTCTTCTAGCCTCCCTGGGTATTGTATGACACAGGTTCACATACATACGTGCAGATGTAACACTCATACACATAAAACAATAACATTTCTCTAAAAATACGTCTTTAATAAAGAGAGATGAAAAAATAAACGTCCCAAGCACGAAAGGTTTCTGGCAAGGATGGTTCATTTTTCCTTACAACCATAATTTTTCATACTATTTTGGACAGAATAGT
>NW_008428015.1:0-340 GCF_000622305.1 Nannospalax galili | reverse complement strand
AACCACAAGCTGAAATAAACCTGTCTTAAGCTGCTTGCCAAGTATCTGGTCACAATATAATGCAAGGAGGCTATTCCTGGGGCAGCCCAGGCATAGGAGGAATGGCAGGACTCAACATCTGCCACTCACAACTTTGCAAAGTATCAGACATCAGTCTCAGGCTGGAAATGATGCACAGGCTTGAAATCCCACTAGAGAACAAGCCCACTGTTGTCCATATTTGGCTTGAACCCCTTCATTAATTGACACTTACTTACCCCTTCTCCCCAAAACCAGTTCTGTTTGCTGGTTTGTTTTTTAAATATTTTATTTATTATTTTTATTGTATGTGTATGAGTGT
>NW_008428014.1:0-340 GCF_000622305.1 Nannospalax galili | reverse complement strand
GCCTCTGCCTCCTGAGTGCTGGGATTAAAGGTGTGTGCCACCACTCCCAGCAGAAAGTCATTTTTTAATAAATAATTGTTTAAAATCATATCATTCATTTGGTTATAGTGTTTTTCAATATATAAATTGTATTACTATACCTAAAGTATGGTTTTAAGAATGAAAAATAAAAATAAATCAATCAAGTTATTTAAAAGTTGGAGAGAGATCAAGGAAAGACACTAAAATTAACCTCAGGCATCCTGAGAGTACATACACTACTCACACACGACACATCACACACACAATGCATCACACACAGCAAAGACACACACAACACATCACACAACATATCACACAC
>NW_008428013.1:0-340 GCF_000622305.1 Nannospalax galili | reverse complement strand
CAAAAAAACCAAAAAAAAAAAAAAAAGAATTCTAAAAAATTATCCCTACTTCTAAAAAAGAAAATGGGCATCTATAATCATAATAGTGGAGTTGATACATCTCAATGAAAATGAGGAGTATGCGCAATCTGAACACTGTCAACAAGCTTGATGTAATGAATACATATATAAGAGAATATATATATACATATATATATATTAAGTTGTGTGTGGGCGAACGTGTGTGATGGCATGCATGTGGAGGTCAGGACAACTCTGCGGTCGGTTCACTCCTATCATTATGTGGGTTCTGGATCAGCTTTATCGATAAGCCATCTTGCCAGCCCTCCAATTTTTAAAA
>NW_008428012.1:0-340 GCF_000622305.1 Nannospalax galili | reverse complement strand
AACCCAGCACTTTTTTCTTGCCATGTTTTATTTTTAGAAATTTTCTTCAGAGTTCCTCCTGGTAGTTGTGGGATCAAAAGGGAAAATTCGCAAGCTTCTGTCTTCACAGAAGCGAGATAAAAGGACTCAGAGAAAGGGCCACACTGGGGATGTGTATGTGACCATCACAAGAAACTGAAGTCAAATAAACAGTTTTGCTTCTTCCTTTTACACAGTTTGAACATCCCTGTTGGACAAGGTGTTTTGAAAGAAATCCCAAAGTGCTAGAGGCAGTTCAGCTATTCATTAATTTCATAGCCTGATGATGCATCCGTACAGTACCCCGTGGAACAGAGCTAAC
>NW_008428011.1:0-340 GCF_000622305.1 Nannospalax galili | reverse complement strand
ATGACTGTAGCTCTGTAATACAGCTTAAAATCTGGTATAGTAATCCCCCGGTATTGCCACCCAGAGATGCAAAGGGAGATGGGGGTCGGGGGGGAGAGGCCCCAAGGGCTCTTAGGGTCTGCACTGAGGAACTGGGTTGGTCTGGATGGAAAAGATCAGGAAGCAGAAAGGTCAGCCCCGGTGTCCAGGAAAGAGGCTGGTGGGTTGTGCAGACCAGGTAAGCAGAGGGAGGTGAGGGCAGGACCAGGCCCTGAGGGCTTCTGGGGACCCGAGAAAGAACTGGGTTGGTCTGGATGCAAAAGGATCAGGAAGCAGTGGTGGTTCCCCTGGTGTCTGTGGC
>NW_008428010.1:0-340 GCF_000622305.1 Nannospalax galili | reverse complement strand
CTTATAAGGCTGCCCTTGATTTCACAGAGATCTGCCTGCCTCTACCCCAAAATGCCGTGATTCAAGGCACGTGCTACCATCCTCGCTTTCGCCGCTGTCTGGAAGATCCTTTTTTATCCCCAGCTGGCTGGCTGGCCTCACATTACTGACTCACTTGATCTTACTCATTTCTGGGTGAATTCAGTTGGCAGAGGAACATGCCAGAGAAGATGAAGCACTTGTGTCTAGTTCCTTCCAGCCATCTAAGTGGATCAGCTGTCTTTAAAATGACCATGATTTAACAGTGACGTAGTCAATAATTCCTAGAGTAAGAACTTTCTTTTTCTAAGTCTGGCATGAC
>NW_008428009.1:0-340 GCF_000622305.1 Nannospalax galili | reverse complement strand
TAAGTGTTTTTGAAATGGCTTTGAACACTTTCTGTCAGCTGTTCCAAACAATGACAAGTGGTCCAGCTGATGATGGCACCCAAAGGAAAATGTCTCTGGAATGGGAGTTGATGTGGTAAAAGGCAATACGGTATAGTACTCTAAATTTTCCTCAGGAAGCTGCTATGCAAACTGGTTCGTAAGAGTTGTGAAAGTTAGAAAGAAGTTCTGCCTGTGACACAGAGGTTTTCTGAATATAACTGTCTTTCTTAAGCCAGAAGAGCAAAGTCTATTCAAAGCAGGTTTTCAAAGTACCTATCTGAAGAAACAAATTAGCCACTCTGAAAATGTGATACGAGAA
>NW_008428008.1:0-340 GCF_000622305.1 Nannospalax galili | reverse complement strand
GAGCATTGTGATGACGCATTTGAGCATTATGATGTCACATTGGGGATTGTGTGGGGACACTGAGCATTGTGTTTGCATATTGAGCATGGTGACAACTCAATGGATCATTGTAATAACAAAATAGGAGCATTGTGATGTCACATTAGAGGATAGTGTTCACACATTGGAGCATTGTGGTGTTCTATTGTGGGATTTTGAATTGACACAGAACCGTGTTTCCATTTTGAGCATGGTGACAACACAACAGGTCATCATAATGATGCAAGAGTGCATTGTGATCGCACAATGAAACATTGTGAAGTCATACTGTAATCTTGTAAAAGCACATTGAAGCAATATA
>NW_008428007.1:0-339 GCF_000622305.1 Nannospalax galili | reverse complement strand
GCACGTCAAAGAGGGCAGGTGACACGACCATGTGCACAAATAAGAGGGCAGCTGACAGGGCCAAGTGCACGTCAGAGAGGGCAGGTAACACGAACATGTGCATGTCAGAGAGGGCATGTAACACCACCATCTGCATGTCAGAGGGGGCAGGTAACAAGACTACCTGCATGTCAGAGGGGGCATGTGACTCTCCCATCTGCACGTTAGAGTCGGCAGGTGAAAGGACCATGTGAACGTCAGAGAGCGCAGCTGACAGGACCACCTACACGTCAGAGGGGGAATGTGACTCGACCATCAGCACGTCAGAGTGGGCAGGTGACACGACCATCTGCACGTCAG
>NW_008428006.1:0-340 GCF_000622305.1 Nannospalax galili | reverse complement strand
TCACAATGCCCCAATGTACCACAACAATGTTCAATAGTCCATCACAATGCTCCAATATGTCTTCAGAATGCCTCACTTTGACATCACAGTGCTCCAATATGTCATCAAAATGCCCCACTGTGACAGCACAATGCTCTAATACGTCTTCACAATGCTGCACTGTGACATCACAATGCTCCAGTATGTCTTCACAATGCTCAGTCGTGCTATCACAATGCTCAGTGTGCCATCAGAATGCTGAATGTCCTTAACAATGCACCAAAGTTTCACTACAATGCTCAATGTGATTTCACAATGCTGAATGTCCCCTCACAAGGCCCCAATGTGTTATCACAATGAT
>NW_008428005.1:0-340 GCF_000622305.1 Nannospalax galili | reverse complement strand
GGAGGGAGGGACGGACGGAGGGATGGAGGGACGGAGGGAAGGAATGCTTAATTTCAACTGGGTTTAAACTCAGGAAATGAAGCTGAAGCTGAGAACTGAAACAGAAGAGACGGAGAAAATTGTTTCAGGAGGAAGGAACTGTGTGAAAAAAGCCTAGGAGCATTATTTTGGATACTATTTTATTTCACGCTACCCTCACTGGGCAGAGCTTCCTCCGCATTAATTCTTAGCTGCCTAGCCCTGAATGGAGCCTCCTTAGAATTACATACCAACTTTAGGTTACAGAATAGTCTGGAACTCACTATGTAGACCAGGCTGGCCTGGAACTCACAGAGATCTG
>NW_008428004.1:0-340 GCF_000622305.1 Nannospalax galili | reverse complement strand
CATCTTCTCTCTGTAGCTCTGAGAATGACCATGCATTCTCTCTGAGCATCCTCCATTTGAGCTCCAAAGCACCAGGAGCGAGCTGGAACACAGCCCGGATCATACTCCACGTTCTCTCTGAACATCAATTCCAAATTCTAACGCTCTCAAGGGTGAGGCTGCAGCTCATGGTAGGTGAGAATTTGATTGCTGACAGGGTGACAGAGGACACTGCATGTAGAAGCGATGCAATAAACTGTATAAAGAAACATTTCCGTTCATAGAAAAATGACCACTCTGAGTATAGTGACTACTGATGGGCATCCACAGACTTGGGGACTTGACTCCAGTGATTAGCACA
>NW_008428003.1:0-340 GCF_000622305.1 Nannospalax galili | reverse complement strand
GACTGTGGGTGTGTATTTCCACCTCAACACAATCAAAAAGTTTCCACACAGACATAACCACAGGCCAGCATGATCTAAACAATCTTTCATTGAGACTCTCTACCCAGGTGATTCTAGATTGTGTGACATTGACAATTAGAGGGAACTGACACTGATTCTAGCCACTTCAGCAGCTATCAAAGTGCATGAAAACAAATCCTGAGTCCATCACTCTGGAGTCTAGCCTTGGCAGACAAAAGAAAAATGAGGAGGGACCCAATAGAGGGATGATTTTGGAAGTTCTTGTCAAGAAATCCCAACGGATTCCGATATGAACATTTGAAATTTGCCCTGTTCTGAC
>NW_008428002.1:0-340 GCF_000622305.1 Nannospalax galili | reverse complement strand
CACCACCTTTAAATACAGAAGAGACTGATGTATTTGAAAAAGCTGGAATAATTATTAAATCTGTTCCCTTCCCACTCTATTAAACAGCAAATGCCTTAAATGTGGAAATTCTGGAGAAAATACCATGATTGAAATTCTCTTAGAGCTGGGACTATGATATTTATTTGTATTATTTGAATCTCTATTTTCCAGCTCTGCATGTCACCTTGGAAAATGATTGTATTAGTTCCTTTTCTGTTACTGTGATAAAATACCATGGCCAAGGCACCTTTAAGAAAGATGAGTCTATGGGACTGGAGAGATGGCTCAGCAGTTAAGAGCACTAGCTGCTCTTGTAGAG
>NW_008428001.1:0-340 GCF_000622305.1 Nannospalax galili | reverse complement strand
AATATCATTATAAAATATTTTGGAAATGTCTTTGTGTAATGACTACTGTACATGGAGGCTTTTGTTCACTGTGGGAAACTAAACACACATCAACATTCCTCGACACATGCATGATGCTGTATGGTTTTGTATGTAAGCTGCTCCTTTCTGTACTTTCAGTTATTCCTGTCATCGATTTCTCTAAGTTTTTATGCACAGTCATGTCTTCCAATTGCGGTCCTTCTTTACTGTTTTCCTAAGTTCTGTAAATAGCTGTCCATAAATATACATTGATGTTGTTCTTTCATAATTAACCATTGTTTTGTAAAGGGCCATACTGGCATTTTAACTTAAGATGCTA
>NW_008428000.1:0-340 GCF_000622305.1 Nannospalax galili | reverse complement strand
TGAGCAGGCAGTTCCAGGTCAGTGGTGACACTTTGCTGCTATGGGCCTGGTAACAGCTCTCTGCCATCCCTGAGACAACCTGCTGGAGTCATACAGTCCCACTGCAGTGTGGGAAGGACCCACATTATTCCCCAGAAGCACACTCTGCCCTTCCCTATGCCTATCCTGTAGCTATTATCACCTGTTCAGAATGTCTAAATTTTCCCTTCACCATCTGTCATATACTTTTCTTAATACTTCCCTGTGTAGCTTTTCATTGACTCCGAAATATTTCTAAGTCAGGGTTCTGTATTTTTACTGAAATACTAAATTCCACCATTCACAACCACCATGACAACAA
>NW_008427999.1:0-340 GCF_000622305.1 Nannospalax galili | reverse complement strand
TTCCCACTTCAGAATAATTGATTAGCATGTAACCCGACCCTGGAAGGAAGACTGAGGAAAACAAATGAAATGCAACAAATGAAAAAAGGACAAGCCTAGGGTTTTATATATTTTAGCATACAAGATGTCCTTTCAAATGTAAATGCTAGGGGGTAAAATCCCAGAAATCCAGGGGAACAGTTTCTCGCTGTTAGGCCTCAGGGTTACTGGGGATGCTGGTGTGCGCTCCCCATTGCTGTGCCCAGCATGGCCTGGAAAGGATGCACCCATTTCTCTATGGTGGTCAAATTTTTCAGAAGCCTCAGTTCCTGGGTAGCCAGTGTGACCACTCCTACTCCAG
>NW_008427998.1:0-340 GCF_000622305.1 Nannospalax galili | reverse complement strand
CCACCACACCCAGCTAAATGGTTAACATTTTAAAGGATGCTCTTTATTGTGACCAACATTTAGGTAATAACATTCCCTTCTTGTCATCCCTGAATAAACTATTAGCTGTCTACTCTTCTGGAGAGAGGGGTGGTGGGTCCCGTCCATTCTTACTTGATTTCGGGGGGTGTATTTTGTTAGACTGAAAGCACACCAGTTGCTAAAATGTATTGCTCAGCAATTCTTTCAAAGAAGGTATACCAGAAATAAACTTCTTGAATTCTTTGAAAAATACCTTGGTTTTACCCTTAAAATTGAATGAGCATTTGACTAGATAAAGAATTCTCCTTTACTATCTCTA
>NW_008427997.1:0-340 GCF_000622305.1 Nannospalax galili | reverse complement strand
TGACACATTAGATTCCTTGTGAGGGACATTCAGCATTGTAATGCCACAATGTGAATTTTGGTGACACATTGGAGCATTGTGATGTCCCGTTTAGGGATCGAGAGGGGACACTGAGCACCGTTTTGGCATATTGAGCATGACGACGACACAATGGATCAATGTCATGACAAAATGAGGCATTGTGATTGCACAATGAGCTTTGTGATGGCACAGTAGAACATTGTGAAGTCGTATTGTAACATTGAGATGGGACATTCGAGAAATATAATGGCACTTGGGACGATAGTGCTGGCACATTGCAGCATTGTGATGGCACAATGGAATATTGGGAAGTCATATT
>NW_008427996.1:0-340 GCF_000622305.1 Nannospalax galili | reverse complement strand
GGGAGGGTTGGGTCAGATAGGACCTTCATGGCCCCAGAAATGTGTCTGTGAGCCAAGAATCCTTGCTCTCTGCTGCTTCTGGAAGAGGGATTTGGGGTGAGATGCCTCCTGAACCAGAGTGCTGTAGAGCTGTTTTGATTGCAAGTATGTGAGGAGAGCTGGTTGAAGCTTTGTTTATTTATAGGTCATTTGGGTTCATCCTTTCTCTAGAGATGGCTACATTTGTTCATGGAGCATGTTCTTAGTCTCTCATGAACTGAATACTAAGGAAAGCTCAAAACAACCTCCTCTTGTGCTAGACTGTAAAAGGGAGTGGCATAGAGGAGGAGCTCAAAGGGTT
>NW_008427995.1:0-340 GCF_000622305.1 Nannospalax galili | reverse complement strand
CCAGGAGTGGAAAGGCCTTGCAACGTGGCGGTTAAGCTGGGATCTGATGAAGACAAACCATTATCTGGTGAGAACCAGGGAAGACTGCTTCAATCACAGACAATACATCTGCCATTACAAAGTGGAGAAGGTCAGCAGGGACAGGAGAGCCACAAGAGATGCCCACGGCAGGAGCAGTGGGCAGAGGCTGCATAGCTCCGGCTGCTTATACAGACGAGAGTTTGGTTTTACCCTGAAAATGGTGAGAAGCAATGGGTGCCTTTTAAACTGTAGGATTTGAGTCTTTGGAGATGACCAGTCTTGTGGGAAGAAGGCTTCCTCTGTGAGCACTGTTTTTTTT
>NW_008427994.1:0-340 GCF_000622305.1 Nannospalax galili | reverse complement strand
AATACATTTACTTTGCAACAAGTTCAAAGGCAGGTTACAAATTCTCCATATTAAATATGCTTGTTTCAATGTGACACAAATGCAAATCAGCATGTTGGCTAAGCTATTCCACACCATGCCATCTACCTGTGCCATTAGCTGAATTCCCAAAGTCCTGTTACTTCCAGCTTACTGGTCAAGGTGAAGGTCAGTACTCATACTCACCCAGGCCAGCATTATGATACAAGGGTCATCCATATCTCTCTTTAGTTCATCAATGATTAGTCTGTTAGAACTATATACAGTTCATATTTATTCAGTGAATCATCAACTATGTACTGGAAGTCTCTTAAATGCAGTA
>NW_008427993.1:0-340 GCF_000622305.1 Nannospalax galili | reverse complement strand
AATTACTAATGATGTTGAACACTTTTTAAGATGTTTCTTAGCCATCTTGATTTCTTCTTTTGAGATGTCTATTTAGATCCTTAACCCATCTTTTAATTGGGTCACTTGCTTTCTTGATTATTTTTTGAGTTCTTTATATGTTAAATCTCTGTCAAAAGTGTCACTGGTGAAGATTTCCTCCCACTCTGTGGGTTTTCTCTTCACTTATTTCATTGTTTCTTTTGATGTGCAGAAGCTTTTTAGTTTAATGAGGTCTCACTTGTTGATTCTTAACCTTAATTCCTGATTTAGAAAGTTCTTTCTTGGGGCTGGGCAGATAGCTCAGGGGTTAAGAACACTG
>NW_008427992.1:0-340 GCF_000622305.1 Nannospalax galili | reverse complement strand
AAAGCCCAGAAAAATACTTGAAATTTACAACCCAAAGTGGGCATTTATTAGAAGCTGTCATTTAGAGCCCTTCCCATTCCCAGTGAGGGGTCTGCAATGAAAGTTGCAGGCTTCCTTCTTCCCAGGTTACCATTAAAGAGCCAGTGTGGCAGCAAGCACCTTTAACTCCAACTCTGAGAAGGTAGAGATAGGCAGGTCTTGGGCTAGCTGGCCAGCCAGCCTAGGAAAATCAGTGAGGTTTAGGTTCAGTGAGAGACAGTGTGTCCGAAAATAGGGTGGAAAGCAGTAGAGGATGATAACTAAAATCAATCTCTGAATTCCACACATGGGGGGGCGGGTG
>NW_008427991.1:0-340 GCF_000622305.1 Nannospalax galili | reverse complement strand
GGCCAGGCAATGTGTACTTCCTATCAAACCACTCTTAAGTATGGTCCTCTTCATGGCACTCCACAGAACCCTTGAAAGAGTAAAAATGATCGGTGTATCACCCCTCCTCAGCTGCAAGGGACCACTGACGAAAACTCCAACTAACTTTTAAAGATTGGCTTTTAGCCTGTCAGTGAAAATGTGTGAGGAAAGCCATGATTGAAAGACCAGGAGGTCTGGGAAATGGTCCCAAATGCAAGCCTAGTTCAGAATGTAATCCACTGTCAGGAAAAACAAAAACCCTTCATTCTCCCCAAACATCAGAACAGTAGAAAGGCACTGCCAAACAAAATTAACTGCA
>NW_008427990.1:0-339 GCF_000622305.1 Nannospalax galili | reverse complement strand
ACACATATGTATAAAATAAACCAATGAAAAAGAGAAATGCACAGATATTAAAAAAAATTATCAAAATAGGGTCTGAAGTTCATCTACTATACTCCGTGTAAGCCACAACAAGTAACAACATAGATTTATATCAAGAGGATTGTTGGGCCTAGCGAGATTGGGCAGTGTTTAAGGGCACAGACTGCTCTTGCAGAGGACCTGAGCTCAGTTCCCAGTACCCATGTTGGGCAGCTTACAACTGCTTGTAACTCCCATTTCAGGGGATTGGATACCCTACACCTTCATCTGTGAGCACACATGGAGTACATTCACACACACACACACACACACACACACACA
>NW_008427988.1:0-340 GCF_000622305.1 Nannospalax galili | reverse complement strand
GCCAGGTGGGGTAAAGGAGAGGAGGCCTGGAAAGCTCACATAGCCCCTCAGGAACCTCCTTAGGGTCAAGGGTTCTCTTGGCAGAGAACTGATCACATAGCACAGGAACTGACTTAAGCTAGTTGAAAGAAAGGGAAACACAGCCAGGAATGGTGGCGCACTCCTTCGATCCCAGCAATTGGGAGGCAGAGTCAGGCTACATAGTGAGTTCTAGGCCAGCTACAGGGAAACCCTGTCTCAAAATAAAAAGACCAAAAAAAAACAAACAAACCCAGAAAGAAATGTAAAAGAAAGGAAAGAAAGAAAGAAGGAAGGAATGAGGGAGGGAGGGAGGGAGGGA
>NW_008427987.1:0-340 GCF_000622305.1 Nannospalax galili | reverse complement strand
TCACCATGTCTATGCTGGGATTTTGTTGGGATTGAGTTTACATGGGAGTTGTGCATGCTGTCACCATTACTATGAGTTCATATGAGTAGAGTAACTGCCCAGCTGTCTCTAGAGCTCTGTTTTCCTTTTCCCTGTTGTCATCTACCACCTTTGGGTCGTACAATCTTTCTACTCCCTCTTCTGCAATGATCCCTGAGCTTTGGGAGGCATAAATTTGATCTAGATATCCTATTCAGGGATAAGCACTCTGCAGTCTCTTAATTCTCTTCATGCTGGTCAGTTATGGCACTATGTGTTAATCACCAGCTGTGTAAGGAAGCTTCTCTGGTGAGAGTTGAGA
>NW_008427986.1:0-340 GCF_000622305.1 Nannospalax galili | reverse complement strand
TGTCTTGGCCTTATCCTTCATGCTTACAGGACTGTGAGGGTGCTCATGACATGGGGTGAGAGCCTGTCACAGGTATCGTCTAAGCTGAAACAGCAAGGTTTTTTCCAACCTGGGAGTAAAGTCTGTTGTCTTGGCCATCTCTAAAGGCCAGTGCCCATCTTTGGGAGTTCCTTCTGACATCTCCACCTTGTCTGACTGAAGGGAGCATGTGCCTCACATCTTTGGTATCTGTATGATCAGGCACATGGAATTTCTAAACTAAAAGGGGCAAGGTTGTATTAAGCAGGACACAGAAAAAAACTAAAACAATGAAGGAATGGTAAGAGAAAAAGGATACATG
>NW_008427985.1:0-340 GCF_000622305.1 Nannospalax galili | reverse complement strand
ATGACCACAGCAGTCATGATGGTGGTGATGGCTGCTCTGCTTAGAACACGTGTTGAGTGTCTTACAGCAGGAAGTGTGTGGATGTACCATGATCACAGTCCCTCTTTCCTGGTGTGAACATCCACACTACTGAGCAAAGGTCTTCCCAGGTATCAGAGCAGTAGGGCCAGACCCATGTGTGATGCAGGAGCTGAACTGAAGTGGGGGATTCCTCGTTTCCAACCCGTGTAGATGTAAAATGGACCTGCACAGCCCCCAAGGCCATGTACGAGGTTGGTTCTCAGTGTGTCATACTTGGAAGATGTTTAAGAGATGTGGCCTTCAAACTGTGAACCCAAAT
>NW_008427984.1:0-340 GCF_000622305.1 Nannospalax galili | reverse complement strand
CGTCCTCTGACCCTGGGTGTTTAAGCACATACTCAGAAGTGGTACAATGGAACACTCTTTCAGACAAATCCTGTATGTGAAATGAGACTTGTGGATGTGTTACATACCACAACTTAACTTGTGTTTTTAAATAACTAACTCTTAAAATATAATTAAAGTCCTCTTAAATCTTAAAATGTTGACTGAAATTCAAGTGTTAAAATCTTCTGTGTTTTGGACATGACTTTCTTTTTAATAAAACATATCTTATTCTTTGACACATTTATAAATATAACCAATATGTCTTTATCATTACGTACCACGAATCCCCTGCCCACACCTCCCCGGACCCCACTCCACA
>NW_008427983.1:0-340 GCF_000622305.1 Nannospalax galili | reverse complement strand
AGTCTTAAATGGGACTGGATGCCACATCATGTCATAGTCATGGAAATGTAACAGATAAGGCAGAATGGATTCTGGTGTTAGTCACTGTCAGTGCTGTCACTAGACAGGGCTGCCATTCTGTTATTAAGCCATCAGGACTTTCAGCTGTCAAAACTACATTTAGCTTTTAAATGGGTGAATTGATGATACTTGAATTCCATCACAATAAAACTGTTAGCGGCAGCTTATCAGTAGAAGTGTAGCACTTGTCAAATACTGCAGTCTATTCAAATGTTTCACCCTCATCATCATCATCTACAGGGTGTCCAAATGACTATTTTTACCACACAGTCATGCATGG
>NW_008427982.1:0-340 GCF_000622305.1 Nannospalax galili | reverse complement strand
AGAGGGCAGGTGACAGGACCATGTTCACGACTAAGAGGGCAGGTGACATGAACATGTGCACGTCGGAGAGGTCGGCTGACACAACCTTGTGCATATCAGAGAGGGCAGGTGACAAGACCATGCACACGTCAGAGGGGACAGGTGACAAGACCGTGCGCACGTCAGAGCGGGCATGTGACATGACCATGTACACATCAGGGGGCGCAGGTTACACAACCATCTGCTCGTCACAGAGGGCAGGTGACACGACCATCTTCATTACAGAGGCAGTTGGGTACACCACCATCTTCACATCAGAGGGGGCATGTAACACCACCATCTGCATGTCAGAGAGGACAGG
>NW_008427981.1:0-340 GCF_000622305.1 Nannospalax galili | reverse complement strand
GTGTGTGTGTGTGTGTGTGTATGTGTGTAGGCCACAGGACAACCTCAGGTATCATTCCTCAGGCACTGTTCCCTGACTTTCTTTTTCAGAATCTCACTGGCCTGGAGCTCACCAAGTATGTTGGGCTACTGGCTGGCCATTAAGCCCCAGGGATCTACCTGTCTCCACCTCCCCAGCACTGGGATTACAGGTATACAACACCTTGCCTGGCTTTTTTACATGGGTTCTACAGATCGAACTCAAGTCCTGATGCTTGCAAAGCAAGCACTTTACCAACTGAACTAATATCCCCAACTCTAGGGGTTTTTTTGATATACAAATGGCTTACAAGCTTAACTTT
>NW_008427980.1:0-340 GCF_000622305.1 Nannospalax galili | reverse complement strand
TCCCCTCCCCTTTTCCTCCTTTGCTTCTCCTCTCTCCTTCCTTCCCTCCCCCTCTCCTCTCTGCTCCCTCCCCTCTCTCTTCCCCTCCTCTTTCCCTTCACTTTCATTCTCCTCCCTTCCTCCTCCACATCCAACTGCTGGAGCTTGCCACAGGCTTTTTCATGTCTCAGAAACATATGAGATATGTCTCCAGAAAGTAGAGTCTGGTCTGGAAGTGGGAAGAGTTAGAACTCTCAAACACTGACCCCAGTGACACACCTGATAGCCATGCCTCCTGCTTCAAAGTTTCCATAGCCTCTTAAAACAATGCTACCAGGTGGGGACTAAGCATTCAAACACA
>NW_008427979.1:0-340 GCF_000622305.1 Nannospalax galili | reverse complement strand
AGGCCAGCCTGGTCTACACAGTGAGTTCCAGGAGAGCCTGTCTCAAAAAGACCAAAAGTTAATTACTTGAAAAATTAAAAAAAAACTTTCCTTAACCATGAAGACCAGGTAGAACTTTGAAACCAGCAAGAGTGAAGGACAGGGAAATATAGGCGAAGAGAGAGGAAAAGAAGGGAGCCGGGGAGAGGAGGAGAGGAGAGGAGAGCAGAGAGGAGGAGAGGAGGGGACAGGAAGGGAGGGAAGAGGAGGCTGGACGGAAGGGGAGGGAAGGGGAAAGGCTGGCGGGGAGAAGAACTTAAAGACACTATGTAAACCTGAGCAAGGGAAGTTGTGAATAGGA
>NW_008427978.1:0-340 GCF_000622305.1 Nannospalax galili | reverse complement strand
TTGATGTACAAAATAGCCTGTTCACCATTCAAAAACGGAATCTGCATAGTAATATTTCTCTTATCCCTATTTACAAAAGTTTGTTTTGTTTTAGTGCAAAAACATTAATATGTGTCCCAGCCCACCCCTCTAGCACATGGTTCGGTTCTGTCTCATGCTGGCAGGGGCTGTTTGGCTATATTTTGGGCCTCCAGCCATTAATAAATTGCATTATTTTCTTCACTTGTAGTTTGCTTAATTTGAATCCTCTGAGAGGATCTCTTCTGTTAATTGAACATGCAAATTCCCATCAATCTTTACAGTGACAAAGAATGCTATTATGTCTTCAGACAAACCAATG
>NW_008427977.1:0-340 GCF_000622305.1 Nannospalax galili | reverse complement strand
AAAAAAAAAAAAAAAAAAAAAAAAAAAAAAAAAGTCAAAGAAAATAACAGTACAGCTCTTTGCTTTGGAATTTGTATTTTGAAAGTTCCTCAGTCAATTCTAACATGTGCTAAGTTTTAAGAATTATTTTCTTCAGCTTTAGAGGACACCTTAAAAAGTGACCTTCACCCTTTCTGCCTTATTAGGTAGGATACACATTATTACTGCATCATTACCAATCAACACACATCTAAACCAGAGTGTGTGTGTATGCGTGCGTGGGTGGGGAGGCTGTCATAGAAAAGCACCTGTAAAAGCATCTAAGGATTTCTAAATGTTAAGATAGGACTGTAGTACTTCA
>NW_008427976.1:0-340 GCF_000622305.1 Nannospalax galili | reverse complement strand
CTATTTAACTTTTCATAAGACCACAAATCTGTCAGATTAGTGCCCCATCCTCTCAAGGCTTCAGTAAACAATAATTATCTTCTAAAGACTCCAAAACATCTGTCATATTAGAGATTATGTCATCAGCACAGGAGTTTTGGAAGGACATAATTCAGTTCACAGCACCTAGTAGTGGCTTCCTCGTACAAGAGAAAAGATGACATAGTGGGTAAGCCTGACACCAAGCCTGATGACCTGAGTTGGATTCCCTGAAACCCACATGGTAGAAGGACAACCAATTCCCACAAATTGTGCACACACACACACACACACACACAAATAAATAAATAAATAAATAATA
>NW_008427975.1:0-340 GCF_000622305.1 Nannospalax galili | reverse complement strand
AAAAGCATTTAAAACTATGTGTTTTTGTAAACATGTGTGTCATATAAGTCTAGAAAAAGATTTAGAAGAATATAGGTTTCTCTGGGTGGACCTGGTGTTTATTTGTTAAACCTTTATGTTTCATATTTTTGTTATTAGGATGTTTTACCTTTTAAGTTAAAAAAAAAATACAGGATGATGAAATGACTCAGTGGGTAAGAGTGCTTTCCATTCAAGCCTGATGACCTGAATTCAATCCCCAAAACTTGTGTAAAAAAGCCAGATGCCTGTCATATGTCTATAATCCCAGCACACCTAAGGTTAGGGGGTGGAGACAGGAGAATTGCCCTGAAGTTCACAG
>NW_008427974.1:0-340 GCF_000622305.1 Nannospalax galili | reverse complement strand
GGGGCAGGTGATACGACCATCTGCAGGTCAGAGGGGTCAGGTGAAACGTCCATCTGCACCTCAGAGGCGGCAGGTGACACAACCATCTGCACGTCAGAGAGGACTGGTGACACGACCATCTGCACATTAAAGGGGGCAGTTGACACAACCATGTGCACGTCAGAGGGCACATGTGACATGACCACCTGCACGTCAGAGGGGGCAGGAGACACGACCGTCTGCACGTCAGAGGGGACAGGTTACATGACCATCTGCACGCCAAAGGGGGCAGTTTACACGACCATGTGTGCGTCATAGGGGCAGGTGACATGACCATCTGCACATCAGAGGTGGCAGGAGA
>NW_008427973.1:0-340 GCF_000622305.1 Nannospalax galili | reverse complement strand
ATTTTTATGTGTAAGAGTGTTTTTCTTGCACGTGTGTAAGTATACCCATGTTCTGAAATGTTCACAGAACAGCTAGTGCTATTAACCACTGAGCCATCTCTCCAGCCCCATGACAGCAGTTTTCTAAGGAGAGGAATCTTGCTATCTGTGACTAAAGGCTTTCATCAAATTGTCCATGTTTTATTACCCTCAATTAGCATTAGAGAACAAAGTCGCTAAAATAGAGTCAGATTACAGAATGGAGCTTTCATGTGTCAGTAAAAGGCTAAGTGAAGAAGTTCAGTTATATCAGGAGAGGAGTAGGGGAGGGGATAGGAAAGGGTGGCTAATGTGAAAAAAA
>NW_008427972.1:0-340 GCF_000622305.1 Nannospalax galili | reverse complement strand
TGTGTTCTCATGATGTGAGTGGTGGGTGGCATCCCATAATCACACAGTAAGGAAACAACTGTGAGACAACTGAAGCCATGTTCCAAGTGACCCCGAGTGGTTAGATGAGTGACAGCCAGAGCAAGTTGACTCTATGACCAGAAAATCAAAGAGCCCACAATGTGTTTTATGTGCCTGGTCTGTGTGGATTCTAAGCTTTAAATAAAACATAATCCTTCAAGTTTGCTCCCCAGAGTTCTACAGCAAGTTCTACTATTCTTCAGGAGAATGTCAGCCAAAACTCTAGGTGGGGGCTGGAGAGATGGCTCAGAGGTTAAGAGCACTGGCTACTCTTGCAGAG
>NW_008427971.1:0-340 GCF_000622305.1 Nannospalax galili | reverse complement strand
AGTTACCATAATGTTTCTAATACAACGTAAATATCTAATAAATAGATCATGCAAATTACTTGACAATAAGTCCCCAGGGAATAGATCCCTGGAAAAAAGCAATCCACTGATTTACCCAAATTTGCAAGGATATCCTGTATTAGCCTTTGCTTATTATCAGATGAAATAAGGTGTGAGACTTTCTATTTGGAGAACATAATATTTTTCATTCAATTTCCATATTACATCACTAAAACCAAATCAACTTATATGCAGTTTCAAAATTGTTTTAAAATGAATTCATTGCAGTCATATCAAAATGCAGATTAAAGGAACTAAAAACTGGGATTTGTTTAAATTA
>NW_008427970.1:0-338 GCF_000622305.1 Nannospalax galili | reverse complement strand
TGTATTGCCTGCATATATGTAAGTGCACCTGTGTCATGCAATGCCTGCAGAAGTCGGAAGAGGGTGTTGAATTCCCTGGAACTGGAGTTGTTAGCCACCAGTGAGTACTGGGAATCAAACCCGGGTCCTCTGCAAGAGCACCCAATGCTCCTAATGGCTGAGTCATCTCTCCAGCTCCTAGGTCAAATTTTAAATTTATCAGGGTTCTTATCGGTTGTTTCTGTTTGTTTGGATCTTGTTAAAAGTGTCTCAGGGTGGCTTCAAAGAACTTGATTGCCATGTGTTAGAACAGAAGCCCTTCCTTCCTTCCTTCCTTCCTTCCTTCCTTCCTTCCTTCC
>NW_008427969.1:0-340 GCF_000622305.1 Nannospalax galili | reverse complement strand
AAAAAAACTACATCCCTATTTCTCAACCAAATAGATAAAGGTCCTCATATGGAAACCTATGAGACTCTGTATCTGGTAGACGGGAAAGTAGGGAATACTGGTACTTAGAGACACAGGAAAAGATTTTCTGAACATGACTTCAATAGTGCAGGCATTAAGACCAGCACAACTGACAAATGAGACCTCGTGAAACTAAAAAGCTTCTATACAGCAAAGGACATGCTCATTCAAGTGAAGAGGCAGCCTACAGAATGAGAAAAAGAAATCTTTATCAGTTATACATCTGACAGAGGGTTAATATCTAGAATATACAAAGAACCCAAAAAATAAACATAAAAAA
>NW_008427968.1:0-340 GCF_000622305.1 Nannospalax galili | reverse complement strand
TGGGGCTCTAAATAGACCATCACAATGTTCCTCTTAAGTTACAGGTGGGGACTAAGAATATTTATTTGTGTTTGCCAACAAAGTTTAGAGGGGCACTTACAAAGACATGAACTCTCATAGGTTTTTCTTTCCCATATTCAAGATGTGCACCATCCCACCTACAATCTCTCCACACTCCTTTCCAAAATGGTGACTACCCCATTCATGGCTGTATTGGAAAGTCCACACCCAAACATAAATCCCGTGGCTTCCCAACAGCCACATAAAATGGGGAGAGACCTGCCTTGTAGCTTTCCTGGCTTATATATCCTTAGCCCCTCCCCTTCATGCAGACTCCTTC
>NW_008427967.1:0-340 GCF_000622305.1 Nannospalax galili | reverse complement strand
GTGGGTCATCTATATCACCAAGGTTCAAGTAACATCACAGAAGAAGGGGTGGAAAGGCTGTAAGAGCCAGAAGAAGGGTGAAGAGCTGTGTGGATGCTGACTTGCAGGTATGACATAGCTGTTGCACTCTTGAACTCACAGCCCTATGATTACCTATACAGAATATCCAGAAGATTGAGCATGTCAGTAGCCTATCATGGAGGAGGGAGGAACGCATCTGCCTCCATTCCTCTCCAAGGATTTTTATGCAGTTAATGGTTAATGATGAAGAGTTAGATGTTCTCTTTAGTGGGGTAGCCACTGGTGATGTACCCACGCTCCTACAAACAAACTCTCACCT
>NW_008427966.1:0-340 GCF_000622305.1 Nannospalax galili | reverse complement strand
TCCCCCACTCTTCTATAGTCCCAGAATCCCCCACTCTTCTATAGTCCCAGACCCTCCACTCTTCTATAGTCCCAGGCCCCATCTCACTCTTCTATAGTCCCAGACCCCCCCTCACTCTTCTATAGTCCCAGACCACCCCACACTCTTCTCTAGTCTCAGACCCTCCACTCTTCTATAGTCCCAGACCACCCCACACACTTTTATACTCCCAGGCCTCCCCTTCTGTAGTCACAGAGCCCCACCCACACTCTTCTATATTCCCAGACCCCACCAATTTTCTATAGTCCATGACCCCACCACTCTTCTATAGTCTCAGAAACCCCGGTCTTCTATAGCCCCA
>NW_008427965.1:0-340 GCF_000622305.1 Nannospalax galili | reverse complement strand
GGGATGGACATAGGATTTCCTTCTCACAGAAAGTACACTTTCTTTAAAATACTGTCCTTTTTTGAAAAGAAAAATAAAGGCTAGTTGGAAAAGGAACCAATAATATGCTTTAATTTTGGTATGGTATGACATCAAAGTTCTTACATATCTTTTTAGAGCTCTGAACCTAGATAATTTCCCCCTGCAGTCCAATATGCCATTCCATTATTGAGTTTTAAGATCACGAACACTTGAGGAATATCCAGATGAGAGCATGCTGTCTAGGAAATATATTTTCCAGAACAGACAGCAGTAAACTCAATTTATCAACCAATGAATCAGACATTTTACTTCCTTACTG
>NW_008427964.1:0-340 GCF_000622305.1 Nannospalax galili | reverse complement strand
TCTAATTGGACTTAAAGCCCTCTCAATGGGAGGAACTCATGGGTGGCAGTGTAAATTCATCCAAATACACACGACTGGAGAGGTCATAGATAATAGAAACAGCCCCATTCCTGTCATACCTCTAAACAAATGAAATTTCTCACTGCATGCTAAATATGGATTCTTATATTTACAGACAAGTATACTGAACCACTCATCAAAGAAGCTTCTTTTTGCAACAGATGGAGGCTATTACAAGTTTCACAACTGGTCACACACAGAGAATACATGCTTGAGAGTTGCCCAGTCCTAAGTGACACATCTACAGTGGAACCTCTATACCTAAGGCTCACGGAACATA
>NW_008427963.1:0-340 GCF_000622305.1 Nannospalax galili | reverse complement strand
GGGTGCGGGGTCTGGGGATGCGGGGCCTCGGGGTGCGGGGTCTGGGGATGGGGGACTCAGCTGCAGGGGCTCAGCGCTGGCTGGCCGAGGCGCGCTCATCTGTACAGCTAGTAGCCTACAGCGCGGGCGGACCCCGGGTGGACGCTCCGAGAGCTGCACAAAACGCAGTCCCGCGGTGGGGCCCGCTTGCTGGGGGCATTATGGTTATCTCTTCAGAGCAGGGCACGGCAGCGAGAGAACAGGGTGAGCGCCGGATCCCACCAACTGCAAGATGAAAGACTTTTGGAAGGGAGGTGGAGAGTGCAGTTGGGCTCTGTGGGAGCGGCAGAGCGCTTGTCCC
>NW_008427962.1:0-340 GCF_000622305.1 Nannospalax galili | reverse complement strand
AGTTAGGGCTAGGTCTAGGCCTAGGGATAGGAATAGGAATATAAGTAGGATTAGGGTTACAGTTAAGTTTAGTTTCAGGTTCATGGTCAGGGCTTGGGCTAGGGCTAGGGCTAGAGTGAGATCTAGGTTTAATCCTAGCTCTGTGGCTATGGTAGGGGTAGAGTTAGGAATTGGTTAGTGTTAGGTTTAGTACTATGGTACTAACTAATATAACTAACTACAGTTAGATTTAAGGCTAGAACTGAAGCCAGGCCTAGGTTTGCATTAGGTCTTGGGTAAAGTTTAGGCCTAGGTTTAGGGCTAGGTTTAGGGGCAGGGTTAGTGTTTGATATGGGTCTGG
>NW_008427961.1:0-340 GCF_000622305.1 Nannospalax galili | reverse complement strand
AGAAAGAAAGAAAGAGTACACAAAGTTGTCAGAAAAAAGTGATGGGGAGATTTGGGAGGTGTTGGAGGGAGGGAGTGGGCATGGAGTTGATCAAAACACCTTATATGCATGTATTAAATTCTCAAAAAGTTTTTAAAAAGTTAAAAAAAAGAATAAAGAAAATTCCGGCATTGATTTCCACCCACCATGGACCTCTTGCACATTAAACACTGTGGTGTTGGTGGTATCAACATCTTCAGTTGTGACTTTCAATCTGTTAGTGCATTCTGACATTAACTTACTGGGTCAATAGAATTTTAAAAGAGTACAGAATTGATATTATCAGAGTATACTGAACATG
>NW_008427960.1:0-340 GCF_000622305.1 Nannospalax galili | reverse complement strand
CTCCAACCATTTACCTGCAAATTTCATAATTTCATCTTTTCTTACTGCTGAGAAGAACTCCATTGAATAGATGTGCCTCAAATACTTACTAGCACATACTCTAAGCAAAGACAGTTGCAAAGGAAGTGATTTCTTGAGGTGTTTTCAAATATGAAGGAAATTAATCAACATTAAGAGTACAACTACAGTAAGGGATTATAAATTTAAAGTGATCTGTGTTTCAGATAAGAGAGAAATAATGTTTCAGTTCATGATTTTTGTTTTGACACTTAGTGGTTTTTATATAACCTTCCGTTCTCCCACCACTGAAATGCAGGTTCATTTTTAAAGAGTTTTTTGA
>NW_008427959.1:0-340 GCF_000622305.1 Nannospalax galili | reverse complement strand
TACAGTCCTTACCACCAACCAAGTATCCCTTCCCACCTCAGTGGTGCCTCTGCTGCCCCCTGCCCAAGGCCATTCTGTTACCATAGCAATGACCCCTTCTGTGAAGTCCTAGAACTCTGACCTCACTGCACCTGGGAACCAAAAAGGGAGACCAGGCCCTCAGGTTCCTCCACTCCTGGTGCGTTGTTGCTCCCAAGAGACCTATGCAACTTGTCCTCAGAGCTGCTTTAGGAGATGGCCAGAGGCTGATTTCAGAGACTTTGCTTGGGAACCACTTCATGTCCAGTCCTATTTCGCCTGGGAGGGACCTTCAGCCCTGGGAGGGGGAGCACAGGACATG
>NW_008427958.1:0-340 GCF_000622305.1 Nannospalax galili | reverse complement strand
TCCCCACATCCTCTCCAACATTTGGTATCATTTGTTTTCTTGATCTTATCCGGTCTGACTGGGGTAAGTTGAAATTTTAAAGTGATTTTAATTTCCATCTACCTAATTATTAGTGATGATGATCATCTTATAAGATATTTTATAGATATATTTACTTCTTCTTTTGAGAACTCCGTTCAACTCCTTAGCCCATCTTTTAATTGCATTGCTTCTTGTCTTGGTTCTCTGTTTAGACCTCTAGAAGGGCTGACTAGATTCACCAGAAAGGCAAGTAGTGGGGAATTGCTGAGGGTGCCAACAGCACAGCAGACAGTATCAGGGATATCAGAGTATAAGGGCT
>NW_008427957.1:0-339 GCF_000622305.1 Nannospalax galili | reverse complement strand
CGTGCCACGGGGCTGTTGGCTGGGGTGTGCGGGTTTTGTGCTGCTGGGCGGGTCTCTCTGGCTCTCTGTGGCTGCCGGGAAGTGCAAATGGGGCTCTGCAGATCGGCTGGACTGCGCCGGGTGCTGGCGGCTCTGTGGGTCGCTGCAAGCTGCCGGGTGGGTTCTGCGGCGGCTGTGGAGAGTGCAGACTCTGCGCCAGCTGTAGGACGCTCCCTCTGTGCACGCGGGCCATTGGCCACCGGACCGCGAGGGCGGGGGAGGTGCAGGAATGGCGATTGCAAAGCTTCATGAGTGGGTGTTGACCTGGGGACACACACACACACACACACACACACACAC
>NW_008427956.1:0-340 GCF_000622305.1 Nannospalax galili | reverse complement strand
CCCCAGTCGCCCTGACAAGCCTGTGCTCCAGGTGCCTGGTCTCTGTTGCTTCTGGGTGATTACACACCTTAGCCTGTGGATCGTTTGCTGCCAAGAAGCCGATCTTGCTTCTGCTCGCATCAGAGGCAGAGGGCCCTGAGGGAGGACCGTTAGACCCTTACCTAGCGCCTGGTTTTCCAGGGTCTCACGTTCACGCTGCTTCCTGGAACGGTAACCGCGCTGGTGGGGCCCAATGGGTCAGGGAAGAGCACCGTGGCTGCCCTGCTGCAGAATCTGTACCAGCCCACCAGGGGCCAGCTGCTGCTGGATGGCCATCCCATCTCGGAATATGAGCATCGCT
>NW_008427955.1:0-340 GCF_000622305.1 Nannospalax galili | reverse complement strand
TTTTAAAGGATGCCACTAGTGTCTAGGGGGTAGATGCTTTGAATACCGAGAAACATCCTGAACACAAAGGCCAGCCCTCACCACAGCAATAAAGAATCACCCAGCCCCAAAGGCCACCAGGGCTGAGACTGAAACCCAGCCTTAAACAACCTCAAACCACCTCCCAGAATTCAGGAATTCCCTCTGTAAAAGCTCTAAAAGATAATCTTTCAAGCTGTTCAGGAACAGGCACTCACCACCTCTTAGACTGTTTCCATTATTGATAAATTCTAACTCAAAACATTTCTCAGATTAAATCAAAATCAAGAACTCTTAGCTACTGGTCTGACCTTTGCCCTCA
>NW_008427954.1:0-340 GCF_000622305.1 Nannospalax galili | reverse complement strand
GCTGCTGATCTGGCTAAGGGGGTGTCACAGTAAGGATGTTCTGTTTCCTTCATGAAATTATATAGCCACTCAGAAATTTTATGTTGTCTTAAATGGTTAAGTATATATTAATACACAAACTAGCAATTCACTTCTAACATTATTTATCCTGAGCATGCTAAGTGAAATTCATTTGACACAGAAAGGCAAATGCCATATGAACACACATATGAAACCTAATAAGGTCGAAGTCACAGAAGTAGAGAGCAGAGTGACAGATGCCACCATCTGAGGGAATGGAGAATAGGAAAGTGTTGGTGGTGATGGCTCCTCTTGGGTGTCACACTGACACATCTAGGAG
>NW_008427953.1:0-340 GCF_000622305.1 Nannospalax galili | reverse complement strand
CACACACACACACAATTTTTATAAAATCTTAAAAAAATCAGTCAGAGGCCTATTAAGACAAATTATTAGGGTCCCAGGGTTACTGATCTTGTAGACTTTGGCTAGGATCTGTAACTTTGAAGTTCTAAACAACTTCCTGTGGGATTAGGGAGATGGCTCAGTCAGTAAAGCGCTTTTCAGACAAATGCAAAGACCTGATTTCCATCCCCAGAACCCACATGAAAGAATGATAGTGCCCACTTATAAATCTTGGTACTGGGAAGGCATAGACAGGCAGATCCTTGGGGACAGCCTAATCAACACGCTCCAAGTACAGTGAGAGACTCTGCTTCAAAAAAAA
>NW_008427952.1:0-340 GCF_000622305.1 Nannospalax galili | reverse complement strand
CAGACAATACACTCATACACATAACATAAAAATAATAAAATATTTTAAAAAGTGAAGTAGTACACAGAAATATATTAGATTTAAAGTTAACCTAATGACAATTTTCTATATGTTCCTGATGATGTGAATTATTTTAAATAAAGAAAATTGTATTGTTAAAAACAAAGAGGGAACGAAGGAAGGCTGTATAAGGTGGCACACACCTTTAATCCCAGCACTCAGGGGGCAGAAGCTGGCAGGACTCTGTGAGATCAAGGATAGCCTGGTTTACATTGAGAGTCCCAGGTAGGTTAGTGCTACATGGAGAGCCTGTCTCAAAGGAAAAGAAAAGAAAAGAAAA
>NW_008427951.1:0-340 GCF_000622305.1 Nannospalax galili | reverse complement strand
AGATGCAATAAACATCTCAATAGGGCCAGCCGGAGGGTCTAGATCTTTAGTGGCAAGTACCCATTTGTGGAAGTCATCATTATGGACTGCAGCCACAGAGTTACAGGTGGACACATTAAGGCCTTCCCAAGTCAGTTGCTTAAAGAGCAGGTCCTGGGTTGAGCCAGACTCGACCCTCCATTCTACCACATCTGTGACCCAAGTAAGGAAATAAGTGAAAGACTCACCAGACTGTTGGACCAGATTGTAAAAGTAAGCAGACAGGTCATGAGGGGAGAATGCCTTAAGAACCTTAAAGGCAAGGTTAGAGACTTCTGGTAATAGAATGCAGGCCAATGGT
>NW_008427950.1:0-340 GCF_000622305.1 Nannospalax galili | reverse complement strand
TGCACTTACATACATGCAGACAAAACATGCATACATGTAAAAATGAACAAATCAAAGGAAGCAGAAGTTGTCAGCAACTGAGAAAGGGCAGCAAATCCCTACAAGGTGCATGGAGAGACCCACTGCTGCTGGACAAAGGAAGAAAAAGCCCTCCATCCACAGAGGAGTAGATCCCACCACTGCACTACTGAGGTCTTTCACCACTGGATACAGCACAAATACAAGGCCACTCAGCTGCCCAGAAGAGACCTAGAAAGTCCCACCACCGAGACTGGGCACCCATGGGCCCCCTGGGACTGAGCCTGTACTGGGCAATGTGGTGGAAACCAAGCAGTAGACC
>NW_008427949.1:0-340 GCF_000622305.1 Nannospalax galili | reverse complement strand
GAGACCCTGTCTCAAAAAAGACCAAAAAAAAAAAAAAGACAAAAAATAAATAAATAAAATTCTAGATATTAATCCCCTTTCAGATGTATAGTGGGCAAAGATTTTCTCTCATTCTGTGAGATGTGCCTTCACTCTGGTGAATGTTTCCCTACTCAGCTATGACTGAGTCAAGCAAGTACTAGACCAGTCAGGGAAACAAAGCAAGACCTTATCTTAAAAAAATAAAATAAAATAAAAAAATAAACACTACGTTATCTTATTTCTTCACATGAATACCTTATCACTGTTAAAAATGCAAATAAGGCTCCCGCCCTCAGGCCTCTCTGGGGGTAAGTCTACC
>NW_008427948.1:0-340 GCF_000622305.1 Nannospalax galili | reverse complement strand
CTAAGTTGGGCCGTGGGCCCTAAACTCAGTATGTGTACATAACACAGAAAGCATAAGCCTGCTTCTCTTTTCTGGTTAACATCCATTTCCAAATGTTTTTGTTGCCAGCCCATAAAATCTGAAGTTCTCCACAGAGTTCTTCAGAGCCTTTGACATATTTAGCAGGGCATAGCCAAGATGGACTGTGTTTCACTGTGGCTCGGTGGAGCTACTTGGCACCTAGCAGCAGACTGTAATCTACATACCCATGTCTTCCCGTCATCACTGGAGGTGACGATCCAGCCAGATTCAGTTCTTTGGCAAGAAAGAGGCAGAAATGCAGCAGGGCCAGAGTGCGACT
>NW_008427947.1:0-340 GCF_000622305.1 Nannospalax galili | reverse complement strand
GCCAGCTTGGCCAGCTGGAGCTCCCTTGTCCAGCCAAGACCCTGAGCAGATCCCGTCATAGCTCCTCTGGTCATTTGCAGGTGTGAAAATGCCCAACCCACTCAGTCCAAAATGTCACCTCGGGCTCTCAATGCAACCTTTCTGCCCTGATGCCTCTCTGCCAGAAGCTGGGCACCTGTAGAGAGGCTGTACCTTCACTGCTTGCTTTCTGCCATGTTGTGGTACCTCTGCTGGGCTCTCCCGTCTGCCCAGAGTTCCTGTGGTCAGACAACGTGGCTCAGGATTTGGGGGTATGGAGCTATAACGTGCAGCTGGTGTGCTCCATGCACGTCAAGAACCC
>NW_008427946.1:0-340 GCF_000622305.1 Nannospalax galili | reverse complement strand
CAGCAGCAGCAGCAGCAGCGCAAGACGCAGTTCCAGCATCTTGGATGGATAGTGTTGCATCCTGACTGCATTTTTCCCATATTAAATGGTTAGACTCCTCAGTAGGTGGGGATACATGTTAATATCTGGAGATGTTTACATGCCCTCTTCAGCACAGGGACTGGGCTTAGAGGGCTGACTCCTCTCTTCGAGCAGTGCCGCACCAGACACCTGAGTGGACGCTGGGGAGACCCAGGCCCTGAGTACAGGGTGAGTTGCCGAGAAGGGAGGAGGGGTAGAGCATTCGCGTACTTAGTCTTCAGCACTAATGCAGTGGAGAGGGCCCTAGGCAGCAGAGCCC
>NW_008427944.1:0-340 GCF_000622305.1 Nannospalax galili | reverse complement strand
TCATCAGAAGTTTATATAGACATATAGTGAACATTTGAACACATGGAAAATGGGAATTTAGAGCGCTTCTAAGACTGGGAGGACATCTGACCACTGGGACTCATACTTTTGATTTCAACTCCTTTGTCTGGCTATGGGCACATCTAGCTGTGTCAGTCTTGCCTGTGTCATTCTGGAAATAAGAATAACATTTCTGTTTGCTGCACATGGGCACACACAAAACCCACAAAACATGCCAGAAAGAAGTAACCCACTTATATCCAGTACTTTGTGACTATTCTCTCTTTATTCGTGCTTTGGAGACTGTCTTTCTGGTTCCCAGTCCTTACTTGCCTGCTGA
>NW_008427943.1:0-340 GCF_000622305.1 Nannospalax galili | reverse complement strand
AGGCTAAGGCAGGAGGCTTGCTGACAACTGGAGGCTACCAGGGATACACAGTGATTTCCAGGTCAGCCTAGACTACAGTGTGAGACCAGTCTAAAAAAAGAAGTGGGTTGGGGAGGAGAGAAAGGGGGAGGGAGGAGGGGGAGAGAAGAGGAAGAAAGGAGAAAGAGACGGAAAGAAGGAGAGGGAGAGAGGGATGGAAAGAAGAAAGAAAGAGATAATTCATGGCCCCTGTTCAGTTAATATCTTCTTGATATTTTCACCATAAAAATATCTGAAAACAGGCCAGGGGTGGTGGCACACACCTTTAATCCCAGCACTTGGTAGGCAGAAGCAGGCAGAT
>NW_008427942.1:0-340 GCF_000622305.1 Nannospalax galili | reverse complement strand
TTTATTTATTAATTCCTTGAGAAGTTAATAGAGTGTATTTTGATCATATTTACTCCCTCCCCCATTTTCCCTCTTTACTCTCTCTGACAGTTGTGGATGCTAGAAATTCACAGTCAAGATACTGAATGTCCCCTTTCTAGAGGGGGCCTGCTTTCTGCCCCCATTGTGTGCCTTGAACCCCGTCCTCACACAAGAGAGGGATGGAAAGAGAAAAGGGACAAGTGCTGGGTAAGATGCTTTGGTACACTGCTGTCGTAATTGCCTGCTAAGGCTTCACCTAAAAATACCTCATACTGGAAGTTTTTTGACGTGGTACGGGGTGGTTCCCTTAGACCACAGC
>NW_008427941.1:0-340 GCF_000622305.1 Nannospalax galili | reverse complement strand
GTATTTTGATTAGGCATGTCAAAAATAAAACCAATAATTCTTGTGCAGAATAAAACAATGAGAAAGGAGAAAGGATTAAAGAGATCAAAGTTCAAAAATTGTTTTGCCATAAACAATACAGGAAAACAATTTTCACAGACACACATAGCACAATCACATGAAATCTGAGTGCACCAAAGAGTAGAAGAGAGAAAGGTTATATCTCTAGCTCTTTAATATTTAAACAACTTAGTGGTGTAAAAGAAAGGGTTAAGTTTGCCATATACCAGGGCCTCCCCTTGAACAAACATCTTCCAAAGTGGTGGGATTAAAAGATTAGAATTTCTTGTATTAAACTGGG
>NW_008427940.1:0-340 GCF_000622305.1 Nannospalax galili | reverse complement strand
GTTGCCTTGGTCATGGTGCTTTATCATAGCAACAGAAAAGTAACTAATACAATGTGATTTTATTTTATAACACTGAGTTTGCACTCAATAATGCCTAGCTTGTGTAATAAACCAGAGGGAATTGTATCAGTCCAAAAACCTACTGACAAATTACACATAGCATATCTCTACATATGTCCATGTATATAGTTGAAGGCTATGTAACAAGAAAAATGCCAGACAGAAGAAATCTTCCTTTAAGTTGTTGGCCAAGGTAGACTCCTAAAATTACTTAGGCTACTGCCAGAGGCCTTGATTGCCTCCCAGAACTTGAAGATAAGACACTATTGCTGAAGGCAGG
>NW_008427939.1:0-340 GCF_000622305.1 Nannospalax galili | reverse complement strand
GCTAGCTCTCATAGTTTTGGAGAACACTATGTAAGCTGCTAAGGGAGAACACCAATCCATGGTTCAACCCCAGCTTTAAGGCCAGTAACCACAACAATAACTGCAGAGCAAACTATCTTGGGGGTCATCAACAGCTACCTATTTGGACTTAAAACCTACTCAATGGGAGGAACCTCATGTCTGATAAACACAGCCAAATACACTTTGCTGGAAAGGCCATAGATCTTAGACAAAACCACAAGGCTGTCACACCCCTAGACAAATGTAATTACTTACTATGTGCAAAAATATGGATTCTTATATTTATAGACAAGTATCCCAGCCACCACTCATCAAAGAC
>NW_008427938.1:0-340 GCF_000622305.1 Nannospalax galili | reverse complement strand
GGATTTCATGTAGATCCCAGGTCGGTGCTTGTTTTCAATTGGAACCCACATAAGAAGGCCTCTTTCAGTTCTAGAAATCCACAGGAAGAAAAATAAAATGTCAAAAAGTAATGAGCTGTCGGGGAAACACAGCTGCAGTGCCTCCTGCATCACAGGGGAAGTGCTAGCTCACAGGACTCCGAGTGCCCAGCAAAAGGCCAGCACTAGCGCCTCTTATTCACAAAATAATGCTTGTCTTTGCTCCCAAAGACCATGATTTGCTTTGATTCTTTGACAATTTTGTTCATATATATAATGAACAGGTTATTTTCAACCTCCTCTGCACTTTCTCATCCCCCCC
>NW_008427937.1:0-340 GCF_000622305.1 Nannospalax galili | reverse complement strand
TAGTGGTATGATAAGAATATCAACACTGTACTGGCATAACTAAAAGTACTTGAACCAATGGAATTAAGGTCAGGAAGCAGAAGCAAACCCATGGAAATAGTGCCACCTACTTACTGACAAAGGTGTGAAAAACAATGCACTATAGAAAACGCATCATCTTCAGCAAATCATGCTGAAAATGTTGGATGTGCACATGGAAAAATGTCTCCTACCCTGAGCAGAATTCAACTCAAAATTAATTTCATATCTCAATGTTGAGACTGACATGGTGGTCCATGGCTTTAATCCCAGCACTCCAGAGGCAGAGGCAGGCAAATTTCTCTGAGATCCAGGCCAGCCT
>NW_008427936.1:0-340 GCF_000622305.1 Nannospalax galili | reverse complement strand
GGGGCCCCAAGACAAGGAATGGGACAGGACCCAAACTAGGATAGACCTACGGGGGAGATGGGAGGGTGAATGAGGCTGGGTGAGTCAAGGCACAGAAGGCGAAATGGACTTCCCCCGAAGAGAGGCCTGCAGGTAGAAGAGAACAGGAGGTTTAATTTTTATAAGCCCTTCTGGATGGCAGTGAAAAAGTTATCAAAGATATAAAACTGTTTCTCTTCTCGTTGTTGGCTAATAAAATTTGAAATCTAAAAACGACGTCAGCATCTGGTGAAGTAGGCCATTTTATATCTGTTTGATGTGTTTCTACTTAATTGAGTCTATGTAATTTCACCCCTCTATA
>NW_008427935.1:0-340 GCF_000622305.1 Nannospalax galili | reverse complement strand
TTGGGTTTTCTGCAAGAACAGCCAGAGCTCTTAACTGCTGTGCCAGCTCTCTAGCCCTTCTTGATTTATCTTAATTGTAATTAGTATTTGATTCTGAATGATAAAAATATGCAGTTCAGTGGCTTTTCCAATCCTTTGTGTCATAGACACCTTTGGAAATGTGGCATATACTTGAGAAGCTTTCCTCAGGAAATACCCACCTTACCTGTAGTTTCTGCCAGACTGCCCAGGCCCTTTAGCTGGTCAGCTCCTCTGCTGCCCTCTACTGGCTTGCCCACATGAAAAGGTCGAGATTCTACTTGACATTTAGAGATGTTTTTGTTCTCTCCTCCAGGGCTTA
>NW_008427934.1:0-340 GCF_000622305.1 Nannospalax galili | reverse complement strand
AGATACAGACAGTAAGGATGGAGACTGAGTCATTAGGATGTCACATCTCACCCCTAAGATAGGAAATGCAAAAAATATACACTGAATAACCATGTTAAATAATGCCTCTCTTAAAAAGTCACCCGGCACTGACCACTCTGGGCAGCAAAGTTTCCCAGTGCTGCCTTTCCATACCTGAAAACCACAGCAGTAGAAGCCCCAAGAGTTGAGAGGGGGCCCTCATGTCCATGGTGTGACCTCAGTGGGATTAACTCCTTCTCAGTACATGAACAGAATATTATAAGTCCTCAGTGCAGTGGGCTGTGTCTTCAGCACATGCAAATGAGAGGGGACTGGCAGG
>NW_008427933.1:0-340 GCF_000622305.1 Nannospalax galili | reverse complement strand
CCCCCTTTGGTTCAAGAATCAGCATGACTTTATTCTCCTGAGTAAAGTATTTATCCTGGCTGTGTTTAGCTCTTCATCTGAAATCAAACAGAATATAGGCACTGTACCAGGTACTACAGCTGTGCAGAGTACTTGGGAAGGACACGGTGTCGTTCACATCCACACTACTGTGGAGCCCTCACTCCAGCACTTTCTCAAGTCCTCGATTTGCTCTTTGTTTTCATGGTGAGGAACAAGTGGAGATGCCAATCAGACCACAAGATCCTGGTTGTGGGGCAGCCTTGGCTGCCAGGGATGAGAGGGTTCTGACCTGACCATGGTGAGTCCTGAGATTTTTCTC
>NW_008427932.1:0-340 GCF_000622305.1 Nannospalax galili | reverse complement strand
GTGTGGGAAACTGCAGGTGGGACAGCAATCTCTAGGAAAACAACGATTTTGTGCTTGGGGGTCTACCCTGGGGAAATGGATTTCATTCCCTTTACACAGCATAGAATCACTCTGGAGGTTGGCAGTCCCCTTTTTGGGGTATGGGGCAGAAAAGCTCTCAGATGATAAAATACTGACAGAAGAGACACACAGTCTATTCACCCACAAGCTGACAAGTCTGTCATTTCAAAGTTTCCCCTTTTGGTCAATTAGTGATTTGAGAAAGAGGATCAGAAAACCCAAGGAAATTCCACATCCTGAAATAGGTTCCCAACACTGGGGAACTCCATCTGAGTAGGCC
>NW_008427931.1:0-340 GCF_000622305.1 Nannospalax galili | reverse complement strand
ATTTCTTCACTGTAAAACAAAGATGATTTGAGATTCCCAGAAAATGAATGAAGCCCTACCCAAGATCTTAAACATGCAGGCCTTAAGCCTGGTTCATTGCTGTCTCAGCATATGAAAATGTCTGTCTCTGGGAGATAGCAAGATGGTTCAGTGGGTAAACACGCTTGCTGCCAAGTCTGAAAACCTGAGTTTGATCCCCAGAACCTACATGATAGAAAGAGAGAGACCTTTGCATGCATGCCATGGTACACATACACCCTCCCACCCACCCCCTCACACAAAATAAATAATTTTTCAGGCTGGAGAGATGGCTCAGCGGTTAAGAACACTGGTTGTTCTT
>NW_008427930.1:0-340 GCF_000622305.1 Nannospalax galili | reverse complement strand
GAGGCAGGCAGAAAGATTGTAAGAGCCAGGGAGGAGGTGCATCACCATATAGAAATAGAGTTCTACAAGCTCCTGGGACCCTGCTCATATGAACCTATAGCAATCGTGTCATCATGCACAAGGCCTATGCAAACACAGTCAGAAACTGAGCATAGAACTGGGGAAATGGACAGCTGACCCCAATCTTAGCTGCAGGAATATTGGCAACTGATTACTGCTGTGTGAGAAAGAACAGATCTTCCTAAAGCAAGAGACTTTAGATAGGCTGACCAGACCTCAGCAGACGAACTTGTACTGAGGGACATCTGGGGACACTAACTTGACACAATAGGTCTTAAGA
>NW_008427929.1:0-340 GCF_000622305.1 Nannospalax galili | reverse complement strand
TCAGATTCCCTAGGCCATCAGGTTCAGGAATGCACCAGGGCCTGCCTTAAAGAAAAATCATACAAGTTCTGGTGGGATTAGAAGATTAGAATTTCTTGTCGTGAATGAAGTTCTAAGTTTTACAGGTTTTGAAAGACAAGACTAATGTTTACTGTTTCTTACAGAGGGAGGTGCTTTTAGATATTAACCCAATTGAGCTCCCCTTGTCTAAGTTATTAGCATAACATAAACAACAGCAGCAAAGGAAACATTATGACTTAGGGTAAGAACAAATTTAGAAATCTAAATAGAGGCCGAGAGTGGTGGTGCACGCCTTTAATCCCAGCACTTGGGAGGCAGA
>NW_008427928.1:0-340 GCF_000622305.1 Nannospalax galili | reverse complement strand
GTACTGTAAACATAATCAAATACACATGGCTGGAGAGGTCATAGATCTTAGCAAAAACCCCAAGGCTATGGGATCCCTAGACAAATATAATTTCTTACTATGTGCAAAATATGGATCCTTATTTTTACAGACAAGTATCCCAGTCACCACTCATCAAAGAAGCTTCTTTTACAAAAGATGGAGACCATTACAGTGTTCCACAACTGGTCAGACGCAGAGACATTTTGTGAATTTCCCAAGCCGAAGAGGCACACCTACAATGCAACCTCTACACCTAAGGCTCACAGAAAATAGAACAAGGGATGAAGAGAACACTAATGCATCTTTCAGTTCTCATCAA
>NW_008427927.1:0-340 GCF_000622305.1 Nannospalax galili | reverse complement strand
CTGTTTCTTTAGCAGTTCCACTAACTGGTCTTCTAACAGATGAGTAGACCCGGTGGTCCCCATATCACCAATTCACCCCCTTACCTGCCATCCAGCTCTGGGTGGCCCTTCAGCACTGTCCGTTTTTCCCGATCTCAGTGGAACCTCCTCTTGTAGCGCCAGCACTACAAATCACACTTGGAGGTCGGGCGAAGGGCTGAGGACTTGAAAAAGGACATGTCAGTGTGTCATTCGTGTGGAGAGAATTCTCTTTATTGGTAGAACAGCCTGCTATATATATCGCTCTCCCGCTCAGTCGAAAAGTCCCAGACAAGTGGAAAAAACACCAGAGCACCGCCTC
>NW_008427926.1:0-340 GCF_000622305.1 Nannospalax galili | reverse complement strand
CGGAGGGCTGCTATGACATTCCACATCCAAAGGCTGAAGAGTCTGGAGTCTGATGTCCACAATAAATCAATTCATGCTCAATAAGCACCCAGCGCAGCCAGAACATGAGCTCATTCCTCCTTCCACTTTGTTCTTCCCTCAGACCCAGCTAACGGGACCTTAACAGTCAAGGAGCATTCTCCTCCCAGTTCACTGGTCCACACAATCTTCCCTGCAAACACCCTCAGACATATCTAGCAGTGAGCTTTACCAATTTTCTTGGCATTCTTTGATACTATTAGGTTGATAACCAGCATTAACCATCAGACCATCTCTTCAAAAACTATCACATCTCTAAAAA
>NW_008427925.1:0-340 GCF_000622305.1 Nannospalax galili | reverse complement strand
CTCCTGTATTGAACCTCACCCACCCATGGCTCAGGGACCATTGCAGAAGAGCTAGGGAAAGATTGTAAGAGCCAGAACTGGTTCATGGACACAGGGAAGCAGAAGCTTCAAGGCTACTGGAAGCTTGCACATGTGAACTGTGGCAACAGTGGCATAGAGCACAGGACTGATGTCAACTTAATTAAACATAGGTCCAGAGGAGAGGAGAGAAATGGGTGGTGGGCTGACACTAGACTGTGAACTGATGCTGAATGAGGGTGAGTCTGCCTTACATACACTCTCTAGATGAACTGACTAGACTCCAGTGGATGAATTTACACTGAAGGACATCTGGGTACAA
>NW_008427924.1:0-340 GCF_000622305.1 Nannospalax galili | reverse complement strand
TGCCATGTGGGTGCTGGGAACTGAACCTGAGTCCTCTGCAAGAGCAGACAGTGCTCTTAACCACCGAGCCCTCTCTCCAGCCCCCATGTCACTAATCTTAAAAGGCCCTTGGAATAGGCCTTTTTCTCAGTGTGGTTAGGATGTGAGTTTTGCATCTGCACTTAGGCTCATTCCATCTCAGTTGGGGAATGATTTTCACATTTAATTTGTTTTATAGCATGTAAGATATCTACACAGTTCCAAAGCTAAATGTGCCCAAAGCTGCTTTTTCTAAGAGGTCTGATCTGAATTTTTTTTTTTTGGTCTTTTTGAGATAAGGTGTCTCCAGCTGTCTCGGAAC
>NW_008427923.1:0-340 GCF_000622305.1 Nannospalax galili | reverse complement strand
AAAAAAAAAAGGAGGGGAGGAGAAGGAGATGGAGGAGATAGAGATTAAGTAACATTCACAGATATTCAGCTTTCTTTCCACACAAGGCTTCTAAAGACTCTATTCAGGGAGAATATGATTCATTCTAGAGACAAATCCTGGCATCAGACTTTCCTCAGAGAAACCATCCAGCTGTACAGTATTATCGGCAACAAGCCACACCTACATGTAGCCTAATCAGCTGAAACACGAGCAAACACTTAAGGATCAGAAACACTCAAAGACAGCACCTGTTATGGAGCATATCAAAACAAACAACTAACAAGATTAGGAGGAAACAGAGGTTACAAAGGACGGAGAA
>NW_008427922.1:0-340 GCF_000622305.1 Nannospalax galili | reverse complement strand
CCCTCACATGGTGGAAGGGGCAAATAGACTTCCCTCAAGCCTCTTTCATAAGAGAATGGACACTAATCCTGTTCATGAGAGCTCCACCCTCAAGACCAACCACCTATTGAAGGCCTGGCCTCTCATCACAGTCACACTTGGAATTAACTTCCAATATACAAATGGGAAGAGAACCCAACATTTAGCTCATAGCAGCTAACCCAGTTCAAAAATTGGGCATCATCTTTAACTTCAGATAGACCACTGAATCCTGTTAATTCTTCCTCTTTCTCATTCTCAGTGTTTACCTGGACAGTTATGGTAATCCCCTAACTCATCTGCCTACTGCTAGTCTCCCCCC
>NW_008427921.1:0-340 GCF_000622305.1 Nannospalax galili | reverse complement strand
TGGCTGTTTCTGGGCTTCACTCATCGTAAAGATCCCACTGTGTACCAAGACGTTCTCCAACAGGCTAATTCCAAACAGGGCTTTACTGTGGGTAGAAGCAGAAGCTAGGTCCTCACAGCAGGCATCAGTTAGCTCACAGGCCTCGAACTCAAGATTCTCTGAGTGACAGTTGAGAAATTTCACAGCTTCGTAGGACTGCTTTACACCAGTGTCCTCTGGCTTATTTTCTGAAATCTGTAGATGCCCCAGATTCTTCACTTTAAAATTAAACTTGCATTTATTATTATTACTTTAACAATATTTTTATTGAGCTTTTGTACATTTCATACAGCAGTTCTTG
>NW_008427920.1:0-340 GCF_000622305.1 Nannospalax galili | reverse complement strand
CTCTTAAGTGTATGGACATCCACTGGGGCATGGTCGACCTACCTGGGGCCAACTCTTAAGAAAATTGTTCTCCCTCTCTCCAAATAGCTATCAGTTGCAAATAGCTCCTCAAATAAGGGTTGTACTTCATACCCACTTCCCCACTCCATGCTGGTATTCTGTCTGGTTTGAGTTTGAACAAATATTCATGCTGTCAAAGCTGCTTTGAGTTCATATGTACAACCGCTCTTTTGCCTGGAAAATGTTGTTTCTTTGTAGCCATTCATCACCTCTGGCTATTACAACTTTCTGTTTTATCTTCCACAATGATCCTTGAGCCTTGGGAGGAGAGGGCTTCACA
>NW_008427919.1:0-340 GCF_000622305.1 Nannospalax galili | reverse complement strand
GGGAGTCTGATTTCTCAGACAAAAGAAATTTTATGTCTGTCCAGGACCCCATTACAAGCCTAGTTGTGGGAGACCTGATCAGTATTACTGTCCATGTTGGGGATGTGAGACCATTGGCCATGCTCCTTGGTTAAGTTTTGCTCATGGGGATTATGTCACTGTTATATGTAACACCACAAGCCCTCCATGTGAGTTGGCTTGGGGATATGAGCCCTGCTTCTGCAATCCCCTGCTCATTAGATTCACTGATAAAAAAAAAAACAAACAGTTTACTGAATGGGATGGTGTCAATACCTGGGCTTATGATTGTACCTTTAGAGAGCTTAGGTGACCCTGGAAT
>NW_008427918.1:0-340 GCF_000622305.1 Nannospalax galili | reverse complement strand
CTGGGGAGTTGTAGGTTTCTGTGTATGTACTCAGACAAATAAGAGACAATATGTATGGCTGAAATTCAAAGCTGTAGGCCACATGGCGAAACCTCCCCGAATTTATGGAATTAAGTATGAACAGAATTTACTGCAAAGCTCCTAAAAATGTAAACTGTATTTCAATCCCAGAACTGAGAATAAATTTTTTTTCTTGTTTATTTTATTTTTTTATTATTTATTTTTTAGAAGCATTTCATTACACCTTTAACACACTTAATAGAGAATGAATATTTTATAAAGCTAAAACTTAATAATATAAATATTTTCAAATTAAAGAAACAATATCCAGTGTTTTATT
>NW_008427917.1:0-340 GCF_000622305.1 Nannospalax galili | reverse complement strand
TTACTGCTTTTAGCCTAGGCCTTCTCCTGCTCATCCTCCTTTCAAAACACTGGACTAGCTTCCTATGCCAGACTCAGCTGACACTGTCCTGATTCCCCATGCACACTGAACAGTTCTCTATCCCCAATCTGTTGCATTCTTGCCTTGGGCTTATGCCTCCTGCTCATGCCTCCCAAGAATTCCTCGCTGGTCTCCTATGCCACACCCTGCCCATGCATGGCTTCTTGATCCCCTTTTACCCAGACTAGATATATTTTCCTGCTTCAGGGACTATTCATAATCCGCTAGTTAGTTACAGTCTCCCTCTGATGTCCTCAACCAGGACACAGGCCCCCTTTTG
>NW_008427916.1:0-340 GCF_000622305.1 Nannospalax galili | reverse complement strand
CATGCATAGACACACCCATACACTCAAGTGTACACCCATGAACAGGCATATACCATATACAAAGAAAAAAAGGAAAAATAATTTCATTGAAATGAGGTGAGCGTGTGAACTTTGTGTGCCAAGTAGATACATCTGTCAGTACAAATATCAGTCTAAACTGCAATGATCACTGTCTCCTAAAGCCTTGAAAAATGCCCTCTTAAAGGTGAGGTACTTTACTCACAAGAATGTGAATTAGAGCTGTAAATATAAGGATATATATTTTACACATAGTAAGAAATCACATTAATCTAGGGATGTGACAGGCTTGGGGTTTTCTCTAAGATCTATGACCACTCCA
>NW_008427915.1:0-340 GCF_000622305.1 Nannospalax galili | reverse complement strand
CCTCCTATGCTGCTGCTGGGAACACCGCAGTGGTTCACACCTCGCGGTCCTCAGCACAGGTCGCTGAACTTCATGCTGTGGCTTTAGTGTTCCAAAACTTTCCGGATCAAGAGTTTAACCTTTATACGGATAGTTTTTATGTATTTTCTGCTTTAAGTGTGTTAGGAACTGTTCCTGGTATGTAAACTTCTAATAGTAAAGTACATGATGTGTTTTCTCAAATACAGGCTTCCATTGTTGCCAGGTCAAAGAAATTCCTTGTGGCTCATATAGGACCACATTTTAGCCCACCTGGACCCCTTGCTCAAGGAAATAATTTGGCTGATCTTCATACAAAGAT
>NW_008427914.1:0-340 GCF_000622305.1 Nannospalax galili | reverse complement strand
TGGCCCAGCACACACCTGATCTAGCTGTTGAACATTGCTACCACCCTAAGAGTTCCCAGTGCCCTCTGCGGTCAGGCCACCCTCTGTTCACCATCACTACAACTTTTCTCCTTCTAGACTCTTCTATAAAGGGGCCAAAGCAGAAATTCTTTCAGGTGACAAGGCTGAATTCTGGCTGAGCTCTATGCCCCTGACAGACATCAGCTTCCCCTCCCTTCTCCCCAGGACTCACTACAGCTCATAGCTGTTTGTGTTTTCCCCAGGCAAGGCCTCACCTGGGTTCTCCACGTTTCCATTCTGTGCCCCATACATAGTTAGCTGAGCTGCTTGTGTCTATTGA
>NW_008427913.1:0-340 GCF_000622305.1 Nannospalax galili | reverse complement strand
TTTATAGTCAACTAGGAAATGTGTTCACTGAGTTCTGTGATCCATTCTAGCAAATTCATTGAACCCAATGAAAAGGTCTTTGGATAGCTAGCTGGTCAGTCAGAAGCACAGATGAAACCTGGAACTTGGAACTAGAGTCTGAAGTAAGGGCCAGTCTTAGGGACTGAACCCTCATCCTGTGGGATCTGATGCCACCTCCAGGTGGATAGTGTCAGAAGTGAGTGAGAGGGCACCCAGTAGTGACTCCTATGGCCTTGCTTGCTGGTAGTTGAAAAGGGCCCCCAACAGCTGATATCAGAAGTGTTGAGTGATGATGTGGAATTGAGAGTGGAGAATAGGA
>NW_008427912.1:0-340 GCF_000622305.1 Nannospalax galili | reverse complement strand
GAGCAGGCAGTAGTTTTTGTTCCAATCTGTAGCACTGTGGTTGGAAAACTATTGCCCTGTTGTCAGTATTATGTTACAGCATCTTCACCCTCCATGCTGCTGATTTTCAGAGAGTAAGAGGTTCCAGACCCACTGCCATTAAAGCAGGCTGGGACTCCAGAAGCCAGTGTTGATGTGCCATAAATCAGGAGCTTGGGAAAGAATCCTGGCTTCCGTTGGTACCAGTGCAATCTACTAGTGCCTACACTTGAGCAGGCACTGCAGACAATGATGACTCTTTCTCCCTGACATGCAGCCAATGATGCTGGAGACTGGGTGAGCACAATTTCTCCACTGGACA
>NW_008427911.1:0-340 GCF_000622305.1 Nannospalax galili | reverse complement strand
AAAAAAAGTTGCAAATATTTATTGTTTGAAGCATGTAACTACAGACTGTATGTTTCATCAGACGCAAATCATTTTGATATTTTTCTCTCTAAGCAACTTTCTAAAACAAAGCCAATCTATTGCAATTACTAACCCATTTTACTAAATAGACCAAAGGGATATGGCACCCCTTAGTTCAGCAGGCAGTGGGTTCGTGATCTGCTGACCCTGCCTGCTTAGAAGGAGGCTAAGTTGTCATCCATTTGGTGGGTAAAAGTTCTTTGGTGCCTAGGTTATCCCAAATCTTTGTGAAGGTAACTTTCACCTATGGTATGACTTCAGATTAAAACCATATCTACTA
>NW_008427910.1:0-340 GCF_000622305.1 Nannospalax galili | reverse complement strand
ATAATCACCTGGTGGTCCATACATTCTGCTTAGTCTGTGTAACTTCTTTTTTAAAATATTTTATTATTTATTATTTATTTTTGTGTGTGTGGGTGTATTGCCTGTATGTAGGTAAGTGCACCTGCATCATGCAGTGCATGCGGAGGCCAGAAGTGGGCGTGAGATCCCCTGGAACTGGAATTAAGGACGGCGGTTAGCTGCCATGTGGGTGCTAGGATTCGAACCTACGTCTCCTGCAAGAACAGTCAGTGTTCTTGACTCCTGAGTCATCTCTCCAGCCCGGTAACTCGTTTTAATAACACATAATTTAATACTCACATAATGTAAGTATTACTAAGAA
>NW_008427909.1:0-340 GCF_000622305.1 Nannospalax galili | reverse complement strand
CTTAAAAGAAAACAAAGGCACTTGCTTTCTGTTGGTCACTGGGAAGGGGAAGGGATGGGCACACTTTTTTCAAATCCTGTAGAAGCTCAAGCCTTATATGACCACAGATATGAGAGATAGTGAATGGACTGACGTGTTCTGCCGTGGTGTATAAAAACCAGTTCAAACTGTCAATGATGCTGATCTTCCAAGTACTGTAGCCAGTGTATAATCCATGTAATTGATCAAGAGAACGCTTCATTTAGGAATGTTGGAAACCTACAGTTTTTCTCCAGTCTCTCTTAGGAGCGTGAAGACACCTGAGTTTGTGGTGCCCACTGTAACCCCAGCCACTCAGGAG
>NW_008427908.1:0-340 GCF_000622305.1 Nannospalax galili | reverse complement strand
AAAAAAAGAGCCAGCACTCAGACAGAAGAAAGACAGTGTACAGCCTATGCTTGCCTATATAGGTAGTTCAAGGGTGGCCTAGGCTGGAGGCTCTATCTTAAAATATATACTAGGCTCCTATCAGTTTACCTTATTTCCTCTTTAGAAACCCAGTCTCTGGGGTTAGAGAAACAGCTCAGGGATTAAGAGTACTTGTTGCTATGACAGATGACCAGAGTTCAGTTCCCAGCACCCAAGTTGGGCTGCTCACAACCACCTGTAACTCCCACTTCAGGGGATCTGGCACCCTCTCTGACCTCCATGGGCACCCACAGTCACACACTCACACACACACACACAC
>NW_008427907.1:0-340 GCF_000622305.1 Nannospalax galili | reverse complement strand
TCCTCTGTAAGAGCAGTCAGTGCTCTTAACTGCTAAGCCATCTCTCCAGTCTTGGAAGACCCATCTTAACTGAGGGTAGCATCATCCCATAGGCTGGCGTCTTGTGCCGAATAAAAAGGAGAAAGTGAGCTGAGCACCAGCCTTCATCTCTCTGCTTCCTGACCAAGGATGCTGTGGGAGTGGCTGCCTCAGCTCCTGCCGCCCTGACCCCGCCCCCAGCCCCCTTTGAACTGTGAGCCAGAATAAGCCCTTCTCTCCTTAATTTGCTTTGGTTATGTTTTGTCACAGAAAACAGACAAGAAACCAATACAATAAGCAAAGTTTTACTTTCAGTTTGCCT
>NW_008427906.1:0-340 GCF_000622305.1 Nannospalax galili | reverse complement strand
GGGGAGGGCCAGGCGGCCGCCAGGGGGCGCGAGGAGTAGCGGGGCGGGCGGGGGCAGAAGCTGCACTGGAGGGCAGGAGGGAGGGGAGGCGGGGCGGTGTGCGGAGTCACCCGGGATCCGGCCACGCCAAGGGAGGTAACGGCAGCCGGCCCGGGCGGTTGCAGACGGAGGCGCCTAGGGAACGCCGACCGGGCTGCGGAGAGCAGGTCAGGGCGTCGGGCGGGCGGGGACAGGCGGCCGGGAAGCACGGGGCCTGGGCCGCCCCTTTCCCCGCTCTGCGTGGCCGCCGGGGGTTGGGGCACAGCGGGGCCTCGCACCGCCGCGGGGGTCCCCGGAGCCC
>NW_008427905.1:0-340 GCF_000622305.1 Nannospalax galili | reverse complement strand
CACTGAGTTAGCCCAGGACACCTGTCCAGGGAATGGAGCTGCAACAAGGATCTAGGCCCTCTTACATCAAATAACAGTCAAGACAATCCCCCACAGACATGCCCACAGGCCAGTCTGATATCTGATATTCTTCAGTTGAGGCTTTCCTCTCAAATGACTCTAGGTTCTGTCAAGTTGATAGTTAAAGCTAAGCAAGACAGAGGGTAAAGGATGAGCGTAGCTCTAGAACACTCTGCTATTTTTCATCGAATACCCATTCTTTCTATTTCTTCTAAGAGAACTCCACATTCTCATAGTTCTTTTTTACAATGATCTCAGATTATTTATTATTTTTATTTTT
>NW_008427904.1:0-340 GCF_000622305.1 Nannospalax galili | reverse complement strand
ACCACACAGAGACTTTAAAAAAACATAATTTCAGGGAATGTGAGTTTGACTAAAGAAATGTCACAATGGAGTTTATCTTCAGTTGATCCTAAATAAATAGTGAAAATGCCCCAGGCTGGGGGAACATCTGTATTTGATGTATCCACTACACTTGTAAACTCACTGTAGCTGTGACTTCTCCAGCCAGGTCCAAACACCAGTGTGCAGACCACAGATGGCACCCTTCCAGTGGGTCATCTACATGTGTGCAAAAAAAAGAAAGAGAGAGACACACATAAGCTCACCATCTAAGAAACTCTGTTATTCTATAACATATAAGAAAACCTAACCTGTATAAGAC
>NW_008427903.1:0-340 GCF_000622305.1 Nannospalax galili | reverse complement strand
ACCCTAACCCTAACCCTACCACTGACTCTAATGCCTAACCCATAACCCATAACAGTAACCTTAACCTGAACCAGAACCCTGAGCCTAACCATAATCTCTAACCCTATCCCTAACCCAAATCTGAACCCGAACCCGAACCCTAACCGTAACACTAACAAGAACCACAACCTCAACCCGAACCTGAACCCTAATCGAACCCAACCAAAAACACGAACCTGAACCCCAACCCCAGGCCCAACCCCAACACCAGTCCAAACCCAAATACGAAACCTAATCTAATACGTTACCTGAACCCGAACCCGAGCCATAACCCTAGCCCAAACTCGAAGCCGAACCCAAA
>NW_008427902.1:0-340 GCF_000622305.1 Nannospalax galili | reverse complement strand
CCAAATAAAATGTATTTTTAAAAAGAATACATTATTCCTATCTATATACAAATAAATTTCTTAAATAATGGCTATGACTACTCTCTGAAAAATTGCAATGGGGCAGATACTGTGCCAAACACTGTTAACATGCTATCTTCTTACTCACAGCCCTGCAGGGCAATACGATTTTTCACAGAGCAGGAAGCTCTATGAAAGGGAAATCGCATCAAGATTCAGCATCCAGCCACAGGTCGCAGTCAGCAAGTGTGGAGGCGGGTTAGATTCAGGGGACTGCTCCCACAGCCACTCCTGTGATCCTGAGCAGCAAGGCCACCTTACTCAAACAAGAATCCTTCCC
>NW_008427901.1:0-340 GCF_000622305.1 Nannospalax galili | reverse complement strand
ATAATTTCCAGACATAAGTCTGGGGCTGGTAGACTCCTTGGGGGGCTGTCCTGTAGGGTAGAGTCAGCAGGAGCAGAGTCATAGCAACGCCAGGGGAAAGGTGAATTGTCTTTTACCAATCAAAATTTCAGGATGTCTTCTGGGTGATGTTGCACCTTCCATTTTTCTTGGGCAACCTGGGCAGACTTGACGTGTGACTGATGAATCCAGGTGAGCAGTCCTTCCACCTTCACTGCCATAGGAGTCATCAGGATCACAGTGAATGGTCTTTTTCACCAAGGGGCCAATCTCTCCTTCTGATGTTGCTTTATCCAGACAATGTCTCCAGGTCGGTAAGGAT
>NW_008427900.1:0-340 GCF_000622305.1 Nannospalax galili | reverse complement strand
ACTCCCATTGATCAAAATATTAGACACTCAGTTACTCTGTTTATTGCTATTGTCAGTTCATGCTGAGTCTAAAATACTGAAACTGTAATTTGGTCGAAGACTTACACAGTTTTTTTTTTAATTCCAAAATTATCCTATGCTTCTACTTCTTTGCATGAAAATAACTCAGCTGGAAAATGTACAAAAATGTATTTTGCAAATTATTATCTAAAATGAATTTTTCATAGCCAAATTTCAATATGCAGGACTTTACAACAATAAATTTCAGAACTGTTCTTCTGCTTCCCTTGGAGTGAAATTCCATACTGCAAAGCCAGAACAGCTGATGCCTCTGTAACAG
>NW_008427899.1:0-340 GCF_000622305.1 Nannospalax galili | reverse complement strand
CAAAGATTTAGAGCTAGCTAGATCTGGCTTTGAATCCTGGCTGACTGTGCTTTCAGGAACAATTATGTAATCTCACCCCAGCCTGTTTCTCATCTGTAAAACAGGCTAAGAATATTGTGCTGCTGTGAAGATTAAATGAGAATAAACACAAAGATCGTATTTATTGTGATGGACTAATGGCTTCTCCTTGAGGACAGAGATTGTGATAACCCTTCACCAGTGGCAGGGTACCTGGCAACTCAACTTACCTTTCTAATCTTGTCATGTCCATTTGGCTGGGTCTCACCCAAATACTTGTATAGATTGTGGTATTCAAATTTCTTAAAATATCTCATGCCTC
>NW_008427898.1:0-298 GCF_000622305.1 Nannospalax galili | reverse complement strand
TTTTTTTTTTTTTTTTTTTTTTTTTTTTTTTTTGAGACAGGCTCTTGCTACGTAGTCCAAGCTGCCCTCAAAATCACTCTGTAACCCAGGCTGGACAGTAACTGAAAATCCTCCTGCCTTAGCCTTTCCAGTACTCCAGTGTGGCACACCACACCCAGCATGAAACGGAAGGTTAAATGTACTACTGAGGGCTTGCTCCATCAACACTTACACTAAAACTGGACCAATTCAGAGACCAGTATGGTCTCTACACAGGGAAGCCACGCAAATTCACAAAACCATCTGTACCTTCACAGTA
>NW_008427897.1:0-336 GCF_000622305.1 Nannospalax galili | reverse complement strand
GACAAGGAAAGAATGCTGCCACCGTCTCATCTCTGAGAACATTTGATCACGGAGAATCCCACCAAGCTGAATGCAGTGGTCAGGACTCAAGACAGCTGATGGCTTGAGAATGTGTCAAGGAGCTCACGCTCTTCCCCTTAGGACTCAGTGACCATTAATTACCATCAGTGATGAATGATGTACAGTAGGTTTGCTGTTGATCATTCAGATAAGTGGTTCTCCTGTCCTGAGAGAAAAGCTAGGATGTCAGATGAAGGAGGTAAGAGAGAAAAGGGGGATAGCAGGTAGGTGACAGAGAGAGAGAGAGAGAGAGAGAGAGAGAGAGAGAGAGAGAGA
>NW_008427896.1:0-340 GCF_000622305.1 Nannospalax galili | reverse complement strand
GGGGGGGACAAGAAGAGGTGCATGATGGGTAAGATGTTCTCTAAGAGGAGATATGTGGGCAGGAAAAGAGGAGCTTTCCCTGTGAGCAGAGACCAACCATGGAATGATCACAGGTTTCCCCAATCCCATCAGCCTGAGGCGATGCTGACAGTGGCTGGGCCTGCATTGCTTCTGAGTGACAGACACTCTCCTGACTCACTTGTTCTTGGTTCTTGGGTTGGCCAGACCACTCAGCATTGATCTCTGCTCACTTTTACCATTACATTCTTTCAGTCGTCCCATCATGCATATGGAGATGCTCAGTTGTTGGTAAAGCTGTAGAACACTCAACAGAGAGCTG
>NW_008427895.1:0-340 GCF_000622305.1 Nannospalax galili | reverse complement strand
AATACCTTATATACATGTATGAAATTCTCAATAAAGTTTTTGTAAAAAAATCTCAAATTTTGTATGGAAACACAAAAACTGTAAGATAACAAAGACATCTGAAAATCAAAGAATTGTTGGAAGCATTATCATCTCTGATTTCAAATTGTACTACACAGATATATCAATAAAAATAGCATTGTACTGCCATAAAAATAGTCACAGTGATCAATGAAATGGACTGAAGACTCAGATTCAAATCCATACACGACTGTCACATGGATTTTGAAAAAGAATTTGCAAATATACATGGAGGAAAGAGAGCATGTTTAACAAATGGTACTGATGACACTGGACAGCT
>NW_008427894.1:0-340 GCF_000622305.1 Nannospalax galili | reverse complement strand
AAAAAAAGTGTCTTGCAATAGTTGAGACTCTTCCCAATGGTGATTAACAAAAATGTCTGACCCAAAAGTCAAAACACTTGAAGGAGGATCCTGTGAACATAAAGCATCTGCAGACCCAGGTGTTATTCAACACCAATGAGGTGAGTCAGCAAACACAAGAGTGAACTAAGAAAGAGCTGCTGTTTCTTTGCTGATGAATATCAACACAGAGACACACAACCGGTCAACATTCAGAGAAAAGAGACTATGAGTGCTCAGCTCTAAATGGGACATCTATATCATACCCTCTCCTCCCAAGGCTCAGGGATCATTGCAGAAGAGGGGACAGAAAGATTGTAGG
>NW_008427893.1:0-340 GCF_000622305.1 Nannospalax galili | reverse complement strand
TCCAGTGTGACATCACAATGCTCAAAGGTGACATCACAATGCTACAATGTGCCATTACAATGTTATAATATAACTTCACAATGTTCCATTGTGACATCACAATGCTCCATGGTGCTATCACAAGTTTACAATATGACTTCACGCTGTTCCATTGTGGATTTTCAATGGCCCAAAGTGACATCACAATGCTTCAATGTGCCAACACTGTCAGCGGATGTAAAATCACAATGCTCTATGGAACCATCAAACTGTTACAATATGACTTCACAATGCTCCATTTTGACATCACATGCTTTAATTTGCCAACTCTATCACCCCATGTGCCTTATATTGCTCCAAT
>NW_008427892.1:0-340 GCF_000622305.1 Nannospalax galili | reverse complement strand
CGGCCTCACCTTGCAGGCTCTCCTCTTGCAGCCCGAGGGCCCCGCTCTGCGACATGGCAGCTCTGCGGAGGCGCCCGCGCCGACGGCCGCAGGTCTCAGCGGTGCCAGGGAAGCGCGCCGCCCGCCACCCGCTCAGCTCTGGGCCCAGCCGCCAGGGACCAAGGAACCAGGGGCCCAGGGGGCGGGGCGGGCGAGCGAGGCGCACGCTGCGGCGGCGCCCATTGGCTGAGGGGCGGAGCCTGCGGAGTAAGGGACACCGGGCGCGTGCGGCACGTGCGGCGCGTGCGCGGGGCGGGGTCGAAGGCGGGATCGCGAAAGGGTTTGGAACGAACCTGCTGGG
>NW_008427891.1:0-339 GCF_000622305.1 Nannospalax galili | reverse complement strand
AAATATTTTATTATTTTTATTTTATTTGTATTTTTATTTATGCATATTTTTGAGTGTATCGCCTGCATGTAAGTGCATCCATGCCATGTAATGCCCAATGAGGTCAAAAGAGGGTATCAGATTCCCTGGAACTGGAACTATAGATGGTTGTCAGCCATCATATGGGTGCTGGGAATTGAATCTGTGTCCTCTGCAAGAACAGCTAGTGCTCTTAACCGCTGAGCCATTCCTCCAGGCCCTATTTATATACATTTTTTTAAGACAAGATTTCACTATGTAATCTTGCCCGGCCTGGAACTTGCTATGTAGACCAGGCTGGCCTTGAACTCACAGAGATCT
>NW_008427890.1:0-340 GCF_000622305.1 Nannospalax galili | reverse complement strand
TGAGCTGGGGTGTAAACCCAAAGGTGCAGCTCTAGAATCTTCTCTCCTGAGCACAGCCTGTGCTGATGCTTCTGAAAACTCCCAGGTGGGCTATTTTCATTGTTCCTCTTTCAAGAAAAGCACATTAAGACATTAAGATGGCCCTAAAGAAGGCCTACAGGTGGAGCAGCAGGCAGGAGGGCGGCTGTCCAGAGGCTGGGATGCTGAATTTCCTTCCTCAGGCTACACAGGATGAGACTCATCTCACAGATTCCTGACACAAGAAAGCTCTGTCCTTCAGTTAATCACTGGAAATAGCCCCGTGTACTCAGTACACATCATCTACCTTGCTCGGGACATC
>NW_008427889.1:0-340 GCF_000622305.1 Nannospalax galili | reverse complement strand
ACTCATACACATAAAAATAATAAACAAAAAAGTAATAATTGATTTTATAATTGATAACAGAACTTGCTCCCAGCATCTGGTTGTTTAAATAGTTTTATTGATTCTTTGAGACTCTCATACAATCTATTTTGGTCATATTCAGACCCCCTCCCCATCTCCACTCCTACCTTTTTTAAAGGTCTAGTGTCTTAATTTGTGTTCCCCCAAATGCTTTTGAATGTGGGTCCCTCCCTTGGAGTCTGGTCAGCCAACCAGTTGTCACACCCTTAAAGAAATCTGCCTTTCCTCCTTAGCAGCTCTCAGTTGCAACAGATCTTCAACTAGGGCTCAGGATTTTGCT
>NW_008427888.1:0-340 GCF_000622305.1 Nannospalax galili | reverse complement strand
GGCCTTTGAAGAGAGTGAATCCCGGTGGAAGGCACCAGAGAAGCCCAGCTTCTCCGCACACCTGGTTAGTTTTCATGTTGGAATCATGACTGCTTTATGTAATTATTAATCCGGATTACACCAAGGTGAGAAATCTGTCCTTGAAAGCCAGGGTAAACTTGAGTAAAACCAGCCTCGACTGCATCACATCCCTGCCTTAATCACGGAGAGAGGTTGCTTCAAACAGGCTTTCAAGCAATTTGAGTGTGACCTTCTTGGAATATATCTTAAGCACAAAAATTGCAAATATTAAAGTGCCTCTTGAGTAATCATGTTCTTAGTAGTAATATTAGCGTTGTTT
>NW_008427887.1:0-340 GCF_000622305.1 Nannospalax galili | reverse complement strand
CAAAAAAAAAAAAAACTAGTAGAAAAATTTCTTCAAGTAATTATGAAAGTTTGTAATATTTGAATCACTCAGCCATAGCCCAACATTTTGGACTTTGCTTCTCCTTTGCTTCACTCCAGGCTGACTTAGAAGAAATAAGATGCTTCGCTTCTCTGTGCAATTTCCAGTTTCTGAAAGAAGGAATCAAGAAAGGGCAGTTAGATAATTGGATTTGGAAGCAAGAGTTTTGAAATGCTCTCTTGGCCTAGTCTTTTGCAAGTCATTTAAAATGGATATTTGACCTGTAAATATTTTCTGTTAATAAACAGCAACAATAAATATTGCTCTACCATCTTACCAA
>NW_008427886.1:0-340 GCF_000622305.1 Nannospalax galili | reverse complement strand
GAAAATTCTGTCTTTGCCTATGGTTCTATTCAAAGCCTAAGTAGACTGGCAATCACCACTATGAGGAGGACACTGTATTTCCTGCTGCTTGGCAAATATTATCCAGAAACACTCAAAGACACACCCAGAAATCATGTCTAACCAAATACTTTGGTCACTCCATAGTCTAGTTTAACTGGCATGTGCAACTAACCATCATGCATTCTTCACTAGTTCATGGTTTTCTTTTTCATGAAATCTTCTCCGATTAAAGAAGCAGAGTCCATGTTCTAAGAAACCACGATTTTATTTGAGATTGAGAAATGGAACAACCAATACACATGCACACATATATTTATCT
>NW_008427885.1:0-340 GCF_000622305.1 Nannospalax galili | reverse complement strand
TTTTTTTTCTTCTAAAACCTAACCATAATTAACTAAGCACAACATAATTCCAAGGCAGGGACCCTCTAACACGGGCTCAAGCAGTCATGACCACAGCCACCAAAAAGAGTCAATGGCATTTTTTTCTTTCCTCCCAAGTGGTAGTGGCCTGCATAAGGGCCATCCAGCCATACGTGCTATCCTGCTTGCCCACATCCAAATGCTTCTGAGTGGGACTCCCTGCTCAGTCTGCAGTCTAGGTGATAGTCCTTCCAAAGTCTTCACACTGGGCTCTGCTCCTTGGGCCAGTGTAGTCTCCATGCCCACCAAGCACCTACCCAATGCAACCCCTCCCTCCACA
>NW_008427884.1:0-340 GCF_000622305.1 Nannospalax galili | reverse complement strand
GGCTGAGTTTACAGTGCAACCCCTGAGTTCACTCACCTTGAGAGGGCTTTAAGTCCAATTAGACAGCTGCTGATTGTCCCTCAGATAACAGTGCCACTGCTGCACCAGTAGAGGGAGTTTGCCATGCTGGTCCTTATGGTTATTAGGGTTAGGCCTGTGTTGGGCCATCGACTGTTTTTCTCCCTTAACAGTTTGCATTTTATCACCTAGCATTATGACAGCTAAACTTTGGGAAGAAGGCCTCCAGATCAGTTCCCACTCCACTACTCCAAGTCCTGTATCCGAAGTACGAAGTACGTATGTCCTGTCTTCAGCAGTGTGGTCTTATCTGCTGGGTCTG
>NW_008427883.1:0-340 GCF_000622305.1 Nannospalax galili | reverse complement strand
AAAAGCTCCTAATCTGGACCCTGTGATTGCTGAATTGATGCCTCAGAATATATTTATTATTCCAAAGAGAAGAAAATTTTAACATATTATTCCAGAAAGAATTTGACGCAGGTTACATAAAAATAAATATACAGTGAATTTTAAGGGTAGAAAAGTAGGGGTAAGAAATCAAAGACTAAAGCTGGGCATGGTGGCATCTGTCCTCAGTCCCAGAAGTTGGGAGGCAGAGCCTGGCAGATCTCCATGCATTCGAGGTGAGCTCTATCCACACAGTGAGCTTCAGGCCAGCTGGGGTCACAGGGACACCCTGTCCCAAAAAGACCATAAAAAGAGAGAGAGA
>NW_008427882.1:0-340 GCF_000622305.1 Nannospalax galili | reverse complement strand
GGCCGGAAGCTGAAGGCAGACCGGAAGTGGGGCTGGGCTAGCAAACCTCAGCATCCGTCCCCAGTGACCCACTTCCTCCAGCAAGGCTCCACCTCCTAAGTGTTCTAACACCTTCCTACATAGCACCGGCTGGGCAACAGGTGGTGCCCAAGCACATAGGCCTGTGGGGGACACCGCACGTTCAAACCCACCGTGCCATCCCTCCATAGCCTCCACTCCACATTCTGATGACAGTACTGGGATCGAAAGGAGACAGGGCTCCATCTGGAAAATCGGGAAAGAACGGTGCGCACACTGCACACAGCACACAGTACACAGTACATACAGCACAGAGCGCACA
>NW_008427881.1:0-340 GCF_000622305.1 Nannospalax galili | reverse complement strand
TATAACATCAGAAATCTGTTTAGATAAGATGTCTTGATGTAGAGTAATGACAGGAAGTGGGCCTTAAAGAGGTTTGCAATGTTGTAGAGTGAGGAAATTGAAGTAATTACATATCCAGGTCTTCTACTTTGCCTGTATATTCAGTAAACATTGAATATATGAGCCTTTTACTGTGTCAAAAGCACTCTAATTTGAAATGTGATAAGGGAGATCAAAATCTTGGCTCTCATGGAATTCATATCTCCTTGGGGTTAGACATTTTGCATCTTACTGTACAATGGAATGTTTGAAGTGATTTCAAAACTGTAACAAAAATGTTTAGAGAAATATGATTGTAAGA
>NW_008427880.1:0-339 GCF_000622305.1 Nannospalax galili | reverse complement strand
TCAGAGGGGGCAGGTGACACGACCATCTGCAAGTCAGAGGGGGATGGTGGCATGACCATCTGCACGTCAGAAGTGGCAGGAGAAACTGCACATCAGAGGGCGCAGGTGACACGACCTTGTGCACGTCAGAGGGTCAGGTGACATGACCATGTGCACGTCAGCGGGGGCAGGTGAAACGACCCTGTGGATGTTAGATGGGGCTGGTGACACGACCATCTGCACGTCAGAGGGAGGAGTGGATACCACAACCTGCACGTCAGATGGGGCATGTAACACCACCATCTGCATGTCTGAGGGAGCAGGTGACACGACCATCTGCACATCAGAGTGGGCAGGTGA
>NW_008427879.1:0-340 GCF_000622305.1 Nannospalax galili | reverse complement strand
CCTTAGGACAACCCGAGGCAAGAATTCTCCAAAACCACCATTTGGAAAATCTTAACGAGTTTACTGGACTTACTAACTGAGCTTGGAATGCTGATTTACTTAGAGAAGAGCGGGAGCCCCCCACGCACCCATTTATGGTTGCGCTGGAAAGTCCACACTCAAACATAGATCCTGTGACTTCTCAACAGCTATTTTATGTGGCCTGCCTAATGGCATTCTTGGCTTATATATCTTTAGCCCCTCCCCCTCATGCAGCTAAGGTCAACTGATCTGGTGGGAGAGGTAACTGGCTCCCCCCACTTTGACTCCTTCCAAGAAGCTGGGAAGGAAGTGGAACTAT
>NW_008427878.1:0-340 GCF_000622305.1 Nannospalax galili | reverse complement strand
TTAACAGTTTGTGCTAGTTTCTGCCAGAAATTTGCTTTTAGATATACCTACTTTATAGTTTGTGATTTCTTCTTTCTTTATTTTTTATGTATTGTGTAGTAAGTTCTGGACTGAAACTGTCCCTCAGAGAGGAAGGAGGCTCATGAGATTCTGGAAGTAAAAATCAAAAACCAGGAATGCTGAAACTAACAAGGTTCCAAACCTCCAGCCCAAGGCTCCTTCCTGAGGTGCTTTCCTGATCCCAAGGCTGTAGAAACTGTGAGTAGCGGCTGAAAGAAGAGGTTCTTGGACAGCGGAGCTGCCTGCGGCTGGTGTAGCAAGCTCTAGGACTGCAGCTTCT
>NW_008427877.1:0-339 GCF_000622305.1 Nannospalax galili | reverse complement strand
CCCTCAGGCCTCTCTTGGGGTAAGTCTACCGCGCAGCCCTCCGCACCTTGAATCCCCCAGCTGTGCTCACCCTTCCATCTCCCCTGCTGTTCTCTACTCCAAGCTTTGGTCCTGTGCCATTCCTATTCTTGGTGCCCCGGACACCTGGGGGGCCAGTGCTACTTCCTGACCCTTTTCACCAAGACCGGCTTGGTGCCTTTCTTGGGCCCCAGGTGCACTGCCTCTGGACCCGGCCCTGCCCTCACCCCTCTCTGCTTCCCTGGTCCTGCAACACCCGCAAGCTTCTTGCTGGGCCTGATAGCCTCTTTCTGGGGCTCCGAGGCTTACCTTGCCTCTCCC
>NW_008427876.1:0-340 GCF_000622305.1 Nannospalax galili | reverse complement strand
AAAGCTAGGGCTAGCTCTCAGGTCCGGGTTCGGATTCGAGTTTGTGTTCGGATTAGCGTTAGAGGTTATCATTAGGGTTCAGATTCGTGTTCGGGTTGGAGCTGAGGCTGACGCTGTGGCTGTGGTTAGGCTAGGGGTTGGTTTACAGGTCAGGGTCGGGTTAGGATTACGGTTTGTGTTCGGGTTCGGGTTCGGTTAGGGTAAGCTGTAGGATTAGGGTTAGGGTTACAGGTTAGTGTTAGGGTTAGGGCTACAGCTAGGGATAAGTCTAGGTTTCGTATTGCTATTCGGGTTCAGGTTAAGGTTAGTTTTAGGGCTAGGGTTACACTTAGGGTTAGGG
>NW_008427875.1:0-340 GCF_000622305.1 Nannospalax galili | reverse complement strand
TGATCACCTCATTGAGACCATTTTCCAGGAGGCACTCACCAGAGCCAATCACATGCCACCCTATTCTTTTGAGTTGACAGTAAACTTTTCCTTACAGTGAGCCAACTTCATACATTCTTACATAGAAACACAGAAAGTACTAGCACAGGCGCGTACATGATTGGTGCCACTATAGGATGCCTTCAGTACTCTCAGCATGTCAAACTTGGTCCAGAGCCTGCCTTTTTCTGGCCTTTATTTCCTTAAAGTTTAAAAACAAAACACATTTATTAACTTCCAGAAAGTACATAAGCGGTTACTATGATGTTCAACAAATCAGTGCCTTGTGCTTCCAAACTTC
>NW_008427874.1:0-340 GCF_000622305.1 Nannospalax galili | reverse complement strand
ATGATGCCTGTTTTATAAAGCAAAAGAATTTGAAAGTATAGCCAGTAAATGCAAGGGAACAATTGTTGTGTACAAATCTGAGAAGCAGGAATTTTACACATAAGAACTAAATCCAAACTGGTGAGATGAGGCTGTGTGTGACATCAGATATTGCTCAGTTCTGGGTCTGACATCTCCTTTAATTGGATTTCTGACATATTAACCTTTTCTTTAGACTTAAGGTGCTAATATGGATTCTGAACACTAATTTTAGAGACAGATTTCCATAAAACTGCAATTTGATCTTTTACTTGTGTATTTGTTAGTGAGCCTGTTTTTTAAATATTTTATTTATTTATTT
>NW_008427873.1:0-340 GCF_000622305.1 Nannospalax galili | reverse complement strand
CAAAATAATGGCACATGGGGCTATAGAGTTGGCACATTGGAGCACTGTGATGTTAACTTGGAGGATTGCAATTTCAAATTGTAGTGTCATAATGTCACATTGTAGCATTGAGATGTCGCATTGGGGGATTGTGAGGGGACGTTGAGCACATTGTTTGCGTATTGACCATGGTGACGATACAATGGATCCTTTTAATCACTCAATGGCGCATTGTGATGGCACAGTGCGTATTGTCCTTGTACAATGGATTGTTTGGAAGACATATTTTAACATTGTGATGACACTTTGTAGCAATATAATGGCACATGGAGCCACAGTGTTGGCAAATTGGAGCATTGTG
>NW_008427872.1:0-340 GCF_000622305.1 Nannospalax galili | reverse complement strand
AAGAAAAATACTTCTAGAAAAATCTGATGTTCTAGCAAAAGCATAGCATTTCATTTTATGAAATTTAAATTAACAGCACCCTCTTCCATTATGTCTGAGCACCAAAAATGCTCAGAAGGAGCCTGCTCAGGAATTAGGCATGTCTACAAAGCACAAATCTAAAGTCAACGTTTGTAAAGCTCAGTTGAAGCCAAGAAAAAAAAAAAAACTTAGAGAAAGTTTGGCAAACGGGGAGGGTACAGAGTGACAAGCAACCCAAAGGGGTGATCCATCAACCATTGCACTACTCCGTGTCAAAGCCACAAGTAGCTGTGATAGGCACACCAGCGGGAAAGGGGAC
>NW_008427871.1:0-340 GCF_000622305.1 Nannospalax galili | reverse complement strand
TAAAGGTAAGTCCCAATGTTTTGTTTAGACAATTCGATATCAAATAAATCGTCTATGACGAGACTATCTTTCAGTATTTATAGTGAAGTAGCCTAAGTGGCAAAAATAGACAAAAATAAATTTTTTAAAATGTATTATAAAAAGTTAAAAAGAATTGCTCTGGACCCCTGGGCCTGCACCACCCACCATAGGCCTCTTTCCTACCCACAGGCCTCTCTTTCAGGTAAGTCCATCGTGCCCTCCATGCCTTGACTCCCTCAACCTCATTCACCCTCCCATCTCAACCACGATTCTCTCCTCTGAGTTTGGGCCCTGCCCCATTCCTTGTCTTGGGGCCACA
>NW_008427870.1:0-342 GCF_000622305.1 Nannospalax galili | reverse complement strand
TGTAGCAAAGGCTGACCTTGAACTCTCTGTGTAGCTGAGAATGACCTTGAATTCCTGGTCTTCCTGCTTCTACCTCCCAAATACTGAGGTTACAGGTAAAGACTACCGAATTTAGTTTATGCAGTGCTGGGGATCAAACTTAGAACCTCATGTGTGCTAGACAAACGTTCTACCAACTGAGTTACAGCCCAACCCTAATGACCACATTTTTATGTAATCAATGTTAATCAACATTTTGGTGCTTTCTTTCACAAAATTATGCTTAGAAAGAGTTGCTCTAATTGAGACTAAATAAGCCAATATTTATATTTTCTTTAGAAAGATATAAAATATTTCAAAAAA
>NW_008427869.1:0-340 GCF_000622305.1 Nannospalax galili | reverse complement strand
TAATTTTTTTAATTGAATTTCTTTCAGAATCAAAACCTATTATGAGAGTTGTAGTACAATGTACCTTCAAAGCTAGAGCACTTTCTGAGATAACTCAGTAGGTGAAATGTTTGCCAGGAAAATAAGGATCTGAGTTTGGATTTCTGGAACCTAAATAAAAAGCAAGGTCTGTCCTTGAGCTTCTATAACCCAAGCTCAGGGAGGTGGATGGAGGGAGGAGGATCCCTGGGCCTTGCTGGCCAGCCAGACTAGCTTAAACAGGAAGCTCCAAGTTCAGTAACAGACACTGTATTAAAAAATAAGATGGAGGGGCTGGAGAGATGGCTCAGTGGCTAAGAGC
>NW_008427868.1:0-340 GCF_000622305.1 Nannospalax galili | reverse complement strand
TGTGTGTGTGTGTGTTTGCACAATGCTATAGCATGAATGTGGAGGTCAGTGGTCAGCTTGCAGGAATCAGCTTATTCCTTCTACCACTTGGGTCCCAGGATCTGAACTCAGATTGCCAGTTTTGGTGATAAGCACTGTTATCTGCTGAGCCATCTCCTTGAACTTAGAGTATCCATTTTGCATCAAGACTCCATACTGAGCTAAATATAAACCAAAAATAGATGCTATTGACTGTTGATCCTTTAAATTAGAACACAATAAGGAAGAGTATGTTTGATATTTTTAGCTTACACAAAAGATTGTGTTGTTTAAAATAATATCCCAATTCACTTATAAACCT
>NW_008427867.1:0-340 GCF_000622305.1 Nannospalax galili | reverse complement strand
AGGGCTTCCCTCCTCTTCCTAGAAGTTGATTATGAGGCACCAGCAATCAAAACAGCCATGTGCTAGCATTTAAAAAGGTGAATAGTCCAGTGCAAATGGTTTTCAACACAGATGCTGAAACACACAGTGAGAAAATGACACTTTCACTAAATGATCCATGGGGAATCCATTGGTATCAACAGGTAGTAAAATGATACTGTGCCCCATATCAGTCATATGAATCAACTCACAAGACTTAAATGTAAGACCTGTAACTATGAGACTAGTAAAGAAACCACAGGGAAAATGCTGCCTTAGTACAGGCAGAGCTTTGTGGTTGAGGCCCTGAGTCCACAGGAAA
>NW_008427866.1:0-340 GCF_000622305.1 Nannospalax galili | reverse complement strand
GGATTGGGAGTTGGAGGATGGCCTTGGCTATCTAGGGAGGCTCTGTCCCTAAAACAAAACAAAGTGAAGATGCTACTTTTAAATCCCATTATGTAGAGTTTAAAGAGTGAACGGATAATTTCTTTGACTGAGAGGTGGTTACTATAAAGGTCCATCAGGAAAACGCGAAGAGCCCACTCCACCTCCAAAGTCGTTTGCTCCTCGCATCCGTCCACACGTCAGCACCCCGCGTCTTCTCAGAAGCCCCCACGGGAGAATGTCCACCGACAGGCCCGCAGAACCGCCCCGCAGCAGCGACAGGAGCAGGCGCGGCCACATCCTCTCCCACCCGGACCCAGGG
>NW_008427865.1:0-339 GCF_000622305.1 Nannospalax galili | reverse complement strand
CGACCATCTGCACGTCAGAGGGGGCATGTGACACCACCATTTGCACGTCAGAGCAGCCCGCTGAATCGGCCATATGCACGTCAGAGTGGGCAGGTGACACGACCATGTGCACGCCAAAGATGGCAGGGGACAGGACCATGTGCCCGTCAAAGAGAGCATGTCACATGACCACGTGCAAGTCAGAGAGGGCAGGTGAAACAAGCATGTGCACATCAGATTGGGCAAGTGACACGAAAATCTGCACATTAGAGTGGGCATGTGACACGACCATGTGCACGTCAGAAGGTGCAGATGACACGAAAATGTGCATGTCAGAGGGGGCAGGTGACACGACCATCT
>NW_008427864.1:0-340 GCF_000622305.1 Nannospalax galili | reverse complement strand
AACTGAAAAATAATAATAAAGAAAGTTCAGAACAACTAAATATTCATAGGCATGAACATTCTTCACATCTGTAAGCTCTGGTTTCTCGGTGAAGACTGTCAGAATAATAAGTTTGAGTAGGCAGCTGTTTTCCATCTGTTTCTCACAAACTTTTGCAGGAGTGCTTATTTCTCAATAGTGTTAAGTACTAGACCCATACTATTTCCATTTTAATTTTTAGGTAGGGTCTTCGGTACGTAAGGCTGGCCTTGAACTTGTTACATGGTAGACTTTGAACTTTAATCATCTTGACTCCACCTTTTAGTACTGGGATTGCAGGAATGCACCACCACACCCTTCA
>NW_008427863.1:0-340 GCF_000622305.1 Nannospalax galili | reverse complement strand
CAGGGGCCAAATGTGTAGAATCCCCCAGGAGCTGGAGTTACAGGTGGCTGTGCAATGCTGCATGTGGTAGCTGGGAATTGAACTCAGGTCCTTTGGAAGAGCAATAACAAGTGCTCTTAACTGTTGAATCATCTCTCCAACCCCTTCTGCAATTTTTAATAATTGTTTTCTGAAATATTTTCTCTTTAGTTCTTTTTCAGGCAAGATCCCATGTAGCCCAGGCTCACCTTGAACTGGCTCTGTAGTTGAGGATGACTGAACTCCTGATCCTCCTGCCTCTGCTTCCCAGTGCTGGAATTACAGGCGCCACATGCCCAGCTTTAGTTTTTCTTTTTTTTTT
>NW_008427862.1:0-340 GCF_000622305.1 Nannospalax galili | reverse complement strand
GAAAATTACACATGATATCTGTAAAGCCTCTACTTCCTTGTCTAAAAAATCAAGAATAACAGTGCTCTGGCACTCATGTGTAGGGCTGATAAAGAGATCAGTCCAGGGCCTAGCTATTCCGTCACCAACAGTTACCACTATCATGGTTTTTGTTTGTTGTATGCACGTGTGTGCGTGGTCATATGTCTGTGGTCTTCATGTGTGCAGACGTACATGTCCTTGTGTAGGTCAGAGGACAACCTCAGATGTCATTCCTTAGGTGCTATCCATCTTTTTAGTTGAGATAAGGTCTCTCAGTGGCCTGGAACTGGCCATGTAGGCTAATCAGACTGGCTGGACA
>NW_008427861.1:0-340 GCF_000622305.1 Nannospalax galili | reverse complement strand
GGAACTAAGAGAGCAGGAGAGCGGCCATAGCTAGAGGAGAGCAGCCACAGCCGGTGACCACACCTGGAGCCCAAATGCGGGGCTGGGACCCCCTCCCCGCAGAGCTGTAATACTCTGAGCTGTGACACCTTGGGCTCCTGATGCCCCCTTTCTCGGTGCTCTTCCCGTGGTTGCTCACCGCTTTCGTTTTGTTCTGCTTTTTCTTCTGGCTCGCGATCTTTGGTTGGGTATGCCACTCCTGTCTTCGCCGATCATTTCCTTGAACGGTTCCTGAGTCCCTTCTGGGTACGTCTTGCAGGGTGAGTGACCTCCGGTATGGGGAATAGCCATCCAGCTGCTG
>NW_008427860.1:0-340 GCF_000622305.1 Nannospalax galili | reverse complement strand
CACATCTGGCTCATCAAACTGTTCGCCCTTCCCAACTGCTATCGACTCTTCCGTAAATCCAGCAATCAGAGCTTCGCGTGCCTACCGTCTCCACGTAAGAGATGCTCTATGTTTCACAACTCAGCAGTCACCTCAGAGCTGAAGTCTCAGTTGCCACAACTGAATATTCGATCAAAAATTACTTTCTAGTGTTGATATTTGTTTTCCAGTCCACTTCTCCACAACACACATCTTCACTATAGCCTTCAGCTTGCACATGGTTCCTATGCTGGGAATTAAAGTCCTCCAAGATGCTTTCCTTTGCCAATCCATTTTATAACAAGTGTGCTGGATGCTCCAG
>NW_008427859.1:0-340 GCF_000622305.1 Nannospalax galili | reverse complement strand
CACATCTGGCTCATCAAACTGTTCGCCCTTCCCAACTGCTATCGACTCTTCTGTAAATCCAGCAATCAGAGCTTCGCATGCCTACTGTCTCCACGTAAGAGATGCTCTATGTTTCACAACTCAGCAGTCGCCTCAGAGATGAAGTCTCAGTTGCCACAACTGCATATTCGATCAAAAATCACTTTCTAGTGTTGATATTTGTTTTCCAGTCCACTTCTCCACAACACACGTCTTCACTATAGCCTTCAGCTTGCACATGGTTCCTATGCCGGGAATTAAAGTCCTCCATGATGCTTTCCTTTGCCAATCCATTTTATAACAAGTGTGCTGGATGCTCCAG
>NW_008427858.1:0-340 GCF_000622305.1 Nannospalax galili | reverse complement strand
GCATTGTGATGATACATTGTTGCAATCTTATGGAACACTGAGCACTGTGATTAAACATTCAACATTGTGATTTCACATTGAAGCATTGATGTCACATTGGAGCATTATGATGGCACGTTGAACATTGCTCTGACACATAGGGGGCCTTGTCATAGCAAATCGGGGCCTTAAGATGACACGTTGGTCCAATTTTAAGGCACACTGAACATTCCGATGGCACGTTGGAGAATCCTGACAACACACTGCAACAGTGTGATGGCACACTAAGCACTGTGGTACACATCAGGGTTTTGTGATGGCACACTGAGCACTGTGATGTCACATTGGAGCATTGTGAAGA
>NW_008427857.1:0-340 GCF_000622305.1 Nannospalax galili | reverse complement strand
ACCAGTAATGCTTAGCCTCTTCCCAGTGAGAAGGAGGCACAGAGGAAGGAAAAGGGAAGAGGAGAGGGAGGGCACTGCTCCACAGCTGATACTCCTAAAATTTACCTTAAGGGGATGCTTAGACAAACAGGTGTGGAGTCAGTCTGGTATATGTCCTAAGGCCCTGGAAGGGTCACACACCAGTCCTGCCAGTTTTAACGAAAGCCTGATATTCTTTTCAGGAGGAGTCAGTCACAAACTAAATGCACTATAGAAGCCAAGAAGATAACAGAATGAAGGTACTGGGTAGGTGGGGGGCCAGGAATGGAGATGGGGGAGTTGTAACAAACTAGGGAAGCAA
>NW_008427856.1:0-340 GCF_000622305.1 Nannospalax galili | reverse complement strand
TTTTTCTTGTATCTGTATTATATAGTATATGATGTTATATTATATATTTAATCTGAGAGAAACTTTATGCCTCATCTTGAAAATAACTGCTACCTTTTGTTTCAGGTCTCTGCATTTAAAGCCAACAACAGAGAATAAGCCATCTGATCCACAGGGGGGAGAACAAGAGCAAGGCTTGAAGGAGGATGACAGGAGGCCAACAGTGCAAAGGAATCACGCTCACTTCCAAGTTACTGCTTTATTTGAAGCATGCTAATTTGTGATTCACTTTTTTAAAATTTTAGATGTATGAGGGTCCCCTGCATATATGTAAGTGCACCATGTGTGTGAAAGGCCCACA
>NW_008427855.1:0-339 GCF_000622305.1 Nannospalax galili | reverse complement strand
CAATGCTCCAATGTGTCACCACAATGCTCAATGTGACATCACAATGCTCCGAAGTGTCAACACAATGCTCAGTGTGAAACCACAATGCTCCAGTGTGACATCATAATGCTCCAATGTGCTGCCACAATGTTACAATATGACTTCTAAATGTTCCATTGTGCCATCACAATGCTCATTGTTCCATCACAGTGCGCCATTGTGTTATTACAAAGATCCATTGTGTCGCCACCATGCTCCATATGGAATCATGGTGCTCAGTGTCCCCTTACAGTCCCCCAATGTGACATAACAATGCTCCAATGTGTCACCACAATGCTCAATGTGACATCACAATGCTCC
>NW_008427854.1:0-340 GCF_000622305.1 Nannospalax galili | reverse complement strand
ATGTGCCAAAGTGGGTGGGTTTTCCTTGCAACAAAAGAGTCTCCAAGGAAGTGGTCAAATCCTCAATAGGGCCCACCCTGGGATCTAAGTCTCTGAATGTTATCATTGTGGACAGGCCCAATGGCATTACAAGTAGGGGTGTTTAGGCCCTCCCAAGTTAACTTTTTGATAAGCACCTCTCAGGTGGGTCCAGACTCCACCCTCTGCTCCACTACCTCACTGTCACGGACAAGGAAGTCCGTGAAGGACTCCCGTGACTGTTGAATCAAATTACGGAAAAAGACTTGTAGGTCATGGGGAGGGCAACATTTAAGGGCCTTAAAGGCCAAGTCAGAAACTT
>NW_008427853.1:0-340 GCF_000622305.1 Nannospalax galili | reverse complement strand
GGAATGCATGTTCTTACGTAGTTGCAGGGTTGTGGGGAGTAACTTCATATTCAGATTGGGGCCATTTGGAGTGGAATGGCCATAGACTATGGACTTGTGGAGCCTGGATTTATGCTGCTGTTGGAGGGTGGGAGCTCCTCAGCATGACAGGTGCATAGCTGATATGACCAGAAGTGAGGGAGTGTCCTGGGTGAGTGGCACAGAAGCTGCCTGTGTGGGTGGGTTGGTATTGCATCATGGAAGGCACATGCCCCACCAAGGTGTCATTCTGAGCAGAATGAAGTGCTGCACTGTGTCAGGAGAGGCAGCATGACTCAACTCTGGATGTTACAGAGCCACC
>NW_008427852.1:0-339 GCF_000622305.1 Nannospalax galili | reverse complement strand
AGTGCTGGGACTAAAGGCGTGTGACACCATGCCCAGCAACATTATGACTATATCAATCAATCCCTATTTTTTCTGGTTGACTTATAGTAGAATTGAGGTTCCAGTGTGCATTTACTGATCCTAAATTAATTTAAACTCTATTCAGCATCTATAGCATAAATTTAATAAAGTTTACAGCATGTTTTACTTTAGTATCATCAGTATACACTTTAATCTTTTTCAGGGGAATTAAAAATTCCCCAGGGCTGGAGAGATGGCTCAGCAGTTAAGAGTACTCAGGTTTCATTTCCAGCACCCACATAGCAGCTAACAACTGTCTGTAACTGCAGTTCCAGGGGA
>NW_008427851.1:0-340 GCF_000622305.1 Nannospalax galili | reverse complement strand
CAAAAGGAATCAATAATTATGTTGAGCATCTGTTTGAAATGCAGATCTAGTGCTGTTTTGTTTTTGAGACAGGGTCTCACTATGAGGCCCTGTCAAGCCTTGAATTCTATGTGTAGACCAGGCTGATTCTGGACTCACAGAGATCTGCCTGCTTCTGTCTCCCAAGTGTTGGGATTAAAGGTATGTGCCAGTATGGCCTCTTGGTTTTGTTTTTTTGTAGCCAAGGCTGGCCTTGAACTTCATATACTCTTGCCTCCATCTCTTGACTGTTGAGATTACAGGTGTGTACCACCCTGCTTGACTCAATATTCATTCATTTGTTCATATCCTCTCTCCCCCC
>NW_008427850.1:0-340 GCF_000622305.1 Nannospalax galili | reverse complement strand
GGGGCGGGGACAGGCACAGTAACTGAAACAAAACCAGCTTAGAGCAGTCTACTCAGGGGTCAAGCAGGGCTGGTCAGGGTTGAGGAAGGACCCATCCACCAGGGGCAGGGCAAGAATCCTACCACCTGGAGCAATGGTCCAAGTTCCACCCGCCTGCACATGCGCAGAGCCCGGGTAGTGCAGGCCTACCGTCTACAGCATCCGGTAGGAGGCCGGTCAGGCGGCGCCCCCAGCGGCCACTCTGAGGTGCACAGGAAGTTCGCATCCCACCTCTCTATCCCTCCCGAGCCCAACCGCCCAACCGCCTTGGAGACCCTAAGTCTCAGAGTGCCAGGTCCTT
>NW_008427849.1:0-340 GCF_000622305.1 Nannospalax galili | reverse complement strand
AGGGCTCCCTCCTTCAGATCACTCACAGTGAGTTTCAGCTATGTGACAAGTGCTGGAACAGACGCAACACAAACCACATTTGGGCAATTAGTATAATCTCCAAGGTGTACTTTGACAGCTAACCATTTTCATTCTTACTAGGGGAACTCACATTAATCCAGTATTATTTTTTTCAATTGCTTCATACCTTAGACATGTTTTCAAAGCTGTTCATCATTGCTCTCTTCACTGCCAATGGGACAGTTCATCAGGATGCCAAAACAACTGACTTGAAAGCATTGCCAGAAATTAAAACCGAGTGCTGACACTATTAGCACTCATGAAACTTTACAGAGGAAAG
>NW_008427848.1:0-340 GCF_000622305.1 Nannospalax galili | reverse complement strand
TGTGTGTGTGCACATGTGTGCCATGGTACATGCATGTGGAGGTCAGAGGACAACTCTCAGGAGCCAGGTCTTTTTTGTCACCTTGAGAGATGAGGGGATGAAACTCAGGTCTCAGATTGTCAGGCTTACACACAAGAGCTTCTGCCTAATGAACCATCTCTCCAGCCCCAATGTGTTTTGTTTTATCTGTGAGTGGGGTCCTCATATTCTACCCTCTATGTGAACTGCATCTAGTGTGGTCTTCAGTATGTGGATTCTAGTTACTGGCCTACATGCTTAGTATGACTAAATAGAAGGACTATTCCCTTCAACCATAGTCTAGAATCTTTCAAATGGATTT
>NW_008427847.1:0-339 GCF_000622305.1 Nannospalax galili | reverse complement strand
CAAAAGGGGGCCTGTGTCCTGGTTGAGGACATCAGAGGGAGACTGTAACTAGCTAGCAGATTATGAATAGTCCCTGAAGCATGAAAATGTATCTAGTCTGGGTAAAAGGGGAGCAAGAAGCCATGTATGGGCAGGGTGTGGCATAAGAGTCCAGTGAGGAATTCTTGGGAGGCATGATCAGCAGGCATAAGCCCAAGGCAAGAATGGGACAGATTGGGGATAGAGAACTGTTCAGTGTGCAGGGGAATCAGGACAGTGTCAGCTGGGTCTGGCACAGGAAGCTAGTCTAGTGTTTTGAAAGGAGGATGAGCAGGAGAAGGCCTAGGCTAAAAGCAGTAA
>NW_008427846.1:0-340 GCF_000622305.1 Nannospalax galili | reverse complement strand
CCTCTGCTGTTTCTGCTGATGGCTTTAGTGTTAACCAGGTCAACCTATGCTATTGAAAGGAGGCAAGGAAATACCAGTCCAGAGAAGCCCTTTACCAGGCTTGGTTTAACAGCAGGGGAGGTAGGGCAGGAGAGTGGTCCTAGCTGACACATTGACTGCCTGAGCAGTCTGCTTATATCCAGAGAAGGGTTCTGGGAGCCATCATAGTCCTGGATCTCTGGCACCAGTCACAGCAGTCTCTGTCAGGTCACCAGGGGAAGTACTTTCCCTCTGGCCTAGGTGGAAATGGTTGCAGGGTAATTTAGAGTTTGTCAAAGTTGTGATAGTAAACAGCCCAGAC
>NW_008427845.1:0-340 GCF_000622305.1 Nannospalax galili | reverse complement strand
TTTTTTCCCATTCTGTGGGTTGCCTCTTCACTTGAATGGGAGTGTCCTTTGTTTTCCAGATGATTTTTAGTCTCATGAGGTCCTGTTTGTCAACTGTTGGATTCAATATTTATGCTAAATGAATCATATTCAGAAAGTACTTTGGCATACCCATAAGTTCCAATAGTATTCCCCACTTTCTCCTGTATTTGAGTCAAGGTATTTGGTCTTGTGTTGATGTCCTTGACACATTTGGAGTGGAGTTTTGTGCATGATGAGAGACAGGGACCTAGTTCATTCTTCTACATGTAGCTGTCCAGTGTCATCAGTACCATTTGTTAAACATGCTCTCTTTCCTCCA
>NW_008427844.1:0-340 GCF_000622305.1 Nannospalax galili | reverse complement strand
AGCTGCCTCTGGCTACACAATTTGGGGGTTCTCTTACAGAGAAGTTAGGGGGTTGCCCACCAGATGATGGACCCTGCCTCCAGTCAGTTCCTGATCAGTGCACGAATGACAGCCAGTGTCCCTCATCCTTGAAGTGCTGCTACCGAACCTGCTTCCGCCAATGTGTTCCTAGGGTCTCAGGTAGGTGCCCCCTTCTACTATGCTGACCACACAAGCCCCAGGGCTGGTGGGCACAAGCAAGGCTCACCCCAAGTCCCTGCGTTGCAGTAAAGCTGGGCAGATGCCCTGTGGATAAACTGCGTTGCCTCAGCCCCACAAAGCACCTATGTAACCAAGACTC
>NW_008427843.1:0-339 GCF_000622305.1 Nannospalax galili | reverse complement strand
TTGACATGTTGTGCTAGTCCCTGGGGATGTGTCCTACCTCACTATTAGGACGCCTGAAATAAAGTGGATTGTAAACAAAAGCACTATTAAGGATAAATGAATTAGGTGGAAAAAAACACCAAGAAAGTAATTTTCCTTAACAAAATACACTTGTATTCATGTAATAAATATCATTGAAATAATATATCATTGAAATAATAAATAATATATCATTGAAATAGATATGATCTATTACAAAAATACACATGTGCTTGAATAACGAGGAATAACATGTCATATGTGGTTACCCACACCTGTAATCCCACCAATCTGGATGTTGAAGTAGGAAGGTCACAGCTT
>NW_008427842.1:0-339 GCF_000622305.1 Nannospalax galili | reverse complement strand
TTAATGAAAACACATTTTACTGCTAGAGTATCTCTGCCCAGCCTTTCATTGCTTTAACAGCTTATAAATGGTCATTCCAGTAGGCCTAGCATAAGCTCAGCTTTGCATGCCAGAGCAGGCCAGTTGGACTCTGCCGGTCTGCAGTGAGCCCCATGGCTCTGGACTTCTAACAAGCCTCCAGAAAATGTGAGGCACAGATGAGTCAGTCCACAAACAAAACACCACCAGGCCCAGGTAGCCAGACTGTACTCCCCTAGGAGTGCATGTTCAAATCCAAAGCAGCAAGAGCCTTCTGTGAACTATGCTTAGGAGACATTAATCAGCCTGTTAATGTTGATA
>NW_008427841.1:0-340 GCF_000622305.1 Nannospalax galili | reverse complement strand
AAGAAATTCATACAGAATATCATGTTAACTTTCCAAAAATGTTTCTGTTGCGTTGATGGTTAAGGAACATATTGAACAGGGAATACAGGAAAGGTTAAATACTCTAGAGGAGGCATTATTATTTATGGGTAATTAATTAAATAATATTAAGGTTCGATTTCATGTTCAATGTCATACAGCATTTAAATGGATTTGTGTTACACCTTTTCTGTATAATTTCTTAGATCATGAATGGGATACAGTTAAGCTTCATCTACAAGGGTTATGGAATAATTCTGATATAGGACTCGATATTCACAACTTACATAGCCAAATCCTAACTCTCAGTAAATCCCATATA
>NW_008427840.1:0-339 GCF_000622305.1 Nannospalax galili | reverse complement strand
CAAGACAGACTAGACACATCAGCAGAGCAAGGTACAGCTTGTAGTGTGTGTTGGTGTAGGTGCCATTCCTGTAGTTTGTAGAGAGCCCTTCTGGCCTCTCATGTGCTCTATGAATTAATTTCTTTTCTATTCATGTGTGGTTATGTATGTAGCTGCCAGGGGAAAACTTTGCTATCATTCCTCAGGAGCTGTCTACCTTGTTTATTTGAGACAGGGTCTCTCTTTGCTTTGGAGCTTGCTGATTTGACCAGGCTAGCTAGCCAGTGAGTCCCGGGGATCTTCCTGTCTCTGTTTTCCCAGAGATGCTGTCTCCTCCCCCTCCCCCCCTTCTCCTTCTCC
>NW_008427839.1:0-338 GCF_000622305.1 Nannospalax galili | reverse complement strand
TCTCTCTCTCTCTCTCTCTCTCTCTCTCTCTCTGATTTAATTTCCATCTTACAAATGGAGAAACCAAGCCCAGAGAGTCTCAAGTCATCCAGAACATATTTTGTATGGAAATCAAGCTGAAGTCTGTCTGACCGTCTCTAGGTGAAGAGGTGGGTGGGATCTTGGCAATGGCTTTGATCCAGTCCTACTACAGAATCAGGCGTGGACATCTCACCGGCATCAAGCACCCTATTGTGGCTTTGTGCCTGCTAAGCTCTCAGGTTTTTCAAGGCAAGGACCACACCAGATCTTCTATGGACACCATACTGCTTATTCACACTGGTGGTGGAGGAGGGCAG
>NW_008427838.1:0-339 GCF_000622305.1 Nannospalax galili | reverse complement strand
CTGTGCTCGATGCCACCATTGCCACAGGTTCACCTGTGCAAGCTTCCAGTGACCTCTGCCTCTGCCTCCCTGTGTGCATGAACCAGCCCTGGCTCTTGCAATCTTTCCACCTCCTGTTCCACAATGTTCCCTGAGATGAGGGTGGATGAGGGTGGATGAGGTTCCATATAGGAGTCCCATCCTATACTCTGCAGTCTCCTACTTTTTAAACCTTGGCCAGTTGTGGCCTTCAGTGTGCATCACACTCTGTTGTATAAAGAAGCTTTCCTGGTGAGAGCTGAGGGATGTATGTATTAGTTTTTTTTGCTTTGGATTACTGCTTTCTGAAGGTTTTTTTTT
>NW_008427837.1:0-339 GCF_000622305.1 Nannospalax galili | reverse complement strand
TTTTTTTTTTTTAAATACTCTCACTGTCTAAAAGGAAAAAAAAATAGTCTTTCACACAGATGGGGTTGAAATAATGGGTCTAATCCTTGGGAGTGCTGGTTGCTGTGAAGATCAGCAGGACTAATCTACATACAGACTCTGATGTCTGGAACACAGCATGTGTAGCCTTCTACATTGAGCATCTGAGCCATTTGCCCAGCATTGAGTCATTGTTAACAGTTCAGTAATTTAAGCACAACACTTGCTGTCTTCTTGGGCCAAAGTGTGCCTGTGCTTGGGTATTTGTCTAGATTTCTGTCCTGTGTACTTAAGCTTAGCAGCACAGAGATTGGGTCCTTC
>NW_008427836.1:0-339 GCF_000622305.1 Nannospalax galili | reverse complement strand
ACACTAATCTCGTTCTCTTTTTGTGTTGTGTTGTGTTGTATTGTGTTTGAGACCAGGTCTCCCTCTAGCCCCAGCTGGCCTGGAACTTGCTATGTAGGCAGGGTTTGCCTTGATCTCACAAAGATTCACCTGCATCTACCTCCTGCCTGCTGGATTAAAGGCCTGTGCCACCACACCTGGCTCTAATCTCATTCTTGATGGTACAGCCCTTAGGACCTCAACATCCCCCAAGGATCTTATTTCATAATTAAATATATGATTAATTTATGATTTTGGAGCCTCCCATACATTCCAACTGTAGCAATAGGTCAGGTAAGGAATAAAATGTAAGGTGTTCAA
>NW_008427835.1:0-339 GCF_000622305.1 Nannospalax galili | reverse complement strand
GTCAGAGTTGGGACAGGTTGGGGAGCTGGGTCAGTCCAACCAGGCCTGAATACAGAAGAGAGGGTCTGAGTCTCAGACCAGAGGGAGGTCTCATGTCTCACAGGCCTCATTCAAGGTTTCCTAGATGAGGCTGGTGATGCTGACTAGGAGGCTGCCTGGACCCAGGACAGTGGCTAAGTACCTGGACAGAACCATCCAGATAAGGCTCAGGGGTAGCATCACACAGGAGGGGGCCCACAAAGGGTCAAGGGTGGACTTGCTGGGGCTCACAGACACAGGTCTTGGCTGCCCCATGACTTACACGTCTGCTGTAGGCTCTGGTGCTCCAGGGACTTTTTC
>NW_008427834.1:0-339 GCF_000622305.1 Nannospalax galili | reverse complement strand
AAAAAAAATATTTTCTTTTTATTTTGTGTGTCTGTGTGGGGGTTATATGTAGGCACCCATGGAAGCCAGAAGTATCAGGTCCCCCTGGAGCTTGAGTTACAGGCAGTTGTGAGCTGCCCAACATGAGTGCTGAGAACCAAACTTATATCCTCTGCTAGAGCAGTACTTATTAACGACCGAACCACCTCTCCAGCCCTGACAGTCTCTTCTGAGTGCTGTGTTCTTTTTTTCTTTTTTTTTTTTAACCACCCTCTCCCCCCTGGATGGAGGGGACAGATTGTTTTGAGACAGGGTCTCCCTATGTTAACCAAGCTGGCCTCAAACTCATGATCCTCCTGC
>NW_008427833.1:0-339 GCF_000622305.1 Nannospalax galili | reverse complement strand
TACTGGTCTTCTTGGGCATTTCAGACATCCATGCACTTATACACATGCAGGAAATATACTCATACACATAAAATAAAAAGAAATCAAACATAAATCAGTAAATAATGCTTAAGAGGTGTGAAAATCCAGAAGGAAATGCATTAGTTCTAACGCCTACTGAAAAACACACATACAATATACATATGAGTGTATGTGTATAGCTGATGGCTATATAACAAAAAAGACAACAACAGGCAGGAGAAACCTCCTTTGGAGATGTTGGTTAGGATACTTCAAGATACTCCCAGAATAACACAGGCTATTGCCTCAGTCCTTGATTAATTCCTAGAACCCAAAGAT
>NW_008427832.1:0-339 GCF_000622305.1 Nannospalax galili | reverse complement strand
TCTGGTGTCTCTTGGTGGAGTCTCCACTCCTCTTCTGGATGGACCTCCAGATTCAGTACACGCAAAGGGCCAGGGGTTGCGGGACCTAAATCCAAAGTCACTGTAGTGCCGAGCTTGGATAGCAAATCTCTCCCTAGTAGGAGTCCTGATGCCTCAGGCACATACAGGAACGGATGCCGAACACAATGTCCTCTCACTACACAGTCACATGGCTCACAAAACTGGTATTTCTGGGTCACTCCTGTGGCTCCTATGATGCCGACAGAGTCTTTAGTGAGCCTTCCAGTCGGGGAGGTTACCGTTGATACAGCTGCACCAGTGTCCAGTATGAAGTCCATG
>NW_008427831.1:0-339 GCF_000622305.1 Nannospalax galili | reverse complement strand
GCCTCAGTTCTGGCTAACCTGCCTGGTGTTTGTTCATTGAGAGTTGTTTGCGTCTCTGGTGGGACAGCTTTAGCTCCATGGATTCCAGGCTGTACAAGGTCAGTGGCTGGAGAGTGGCTTTCTGAGTTGGAGTTCACAGGCAGCACGTATGGGAGGAGTTCAGAGTCCTGCTTATGTCCTTGGTGGATGGGAGGGCTGAGGGAACTCTCAGTTATCCTAGACTTTCGGGTGGCCAGGACAGAAGGTGCTGGGGACCTCTGGAGGGTGTGGTATCTGAGCCAGTCAGCTGGGTGAAGTGCCAGTCTGTACCAAGAGTCTATGTAGGGGAACTGATCAGGA
>NW_008427830.1:0-339 GCF_000622305.1 Nannospalax galili | reverse complement strand
TGTGATGACACATTGGAGCATTGTGATATCACATTGGGTGTTGCGAGGGGACCTTGAGCACCGTGTTTGCATATTGAGCATGGTGACGAAAATGGAGTATGGTAATGACACAATTGTGCATAGTAATGGCACATTCAGCATTGTGATCTCACAATGGAACATTGCTAAGTCATATGGTAACATTGTGATGGCACCGTAGAGCTTTGTGATATCACAATGTTACATTTTGAAGTCATATTGTAACCTTGTAATGGCAACATGGGGGATGGTGATGTAACAATGGAACATTGTGAAGTCATATATTATCATTGAGATGACACCATTGAGCATTGTGATGTC
>NW_008427829.1:0-339 GCF_000622305.1 Nannospalax galili | reverse complement strand
GGGTGGAGGGCTAGTTTAGGAGGAGGCCTTTTGTATCTGAGCTAGCCAGGCTGCATGACCTCCTCAGGAGGGCCATGGTCTGGACATTGTAGGGCCGAAGGACCTGAAGGGTTGTTTTGATAATGGTCGGCTGGCGATGGATATGTGACAGTAGGTTCCTGAGGATGAACAACACAAGGAGGAGCACACCTCCTACTATTAAATAGATTAGTAACTATGATGGATCAAAAAGTCTTTTAAGATTTTCCCAGATTTTTGTTACTAGGCCTGTCTGTAATGGCATGACTAAAGCTCTAGTCAAATTTAGCTGTATAATTTGATTTGTTAAAATGTTTGAGT
>NW_008427828.1:0-339 GCF_000622305.1 Nannospalax galili | reverse complement strand
TTGTGAGAACTAGCATGAGTCTGAACAGAAAGGACCAGTTTTTGTCCTGAGTCAGCTTCTCACATTTACAGCCCTAACCTACATTTATAGCATTAATTTAAAACTGCAAGCAGGAGATGGCGGGCTTTTTGTGCCTGAATTTAAAGTTAGCCGTCTGAGTCTGTATTTTTATTGCCTTTTGAACACTGGGAACCAGGTAAGGAGGAGGAAATTCTGAATAAAAAACTGTAAACTTGTTTTAAGACTCTACGCTTTACCTCCTCAGGACTTTTATGAAGATTGTCATTTTAGCTGTATGAAAAGGCTGGCTTGGAAGCAATTTCCTTGGACAGCATTTAA
>NW_008427827.1:0-339 GCF_000622305.1 Nannospalax galili | reverse complement strand
CATATTGAACATGATGACGAGATAATCGATCATGGTAATTGTTGCTCTGAGCATCTTGCGGGTGCGGTTTTCACGCGTGCACTGCTGGGCAGGTCCCTGGCTCTCCACGGCTACCGGGCACTGGCGGCTCTGCGGGTCGCTGCCAGCTGCTGGGCGAGTTCTGTTCCAAGCTGCCAGACGCTCCCTCTGTGCACATGATCCATTGGCCACTGGATCATGAGGGGAAGTGCAGGAACGGTGAAAGCAGGATCTTCAAGAGTGAATGTAGACGGAATGACAGCCCCCTCCGGGAAGACTGAATCACAGGCTGGTCGCAGGCGCAGTGAAATACAGCTCAGT
>NW_008427826.1:0-339 GCF_000622305.1 Nannospalax galili | reverse complement strand
ACTACTAAACAAACAGCACATGCATATGGATCCCAGAAGAAGAAAGAAAAAGAGACAAATAAACTAAGTCACCCATAAGAGTAGAGGTAATAAGCAAACAGAACAGAAGTGGAAGTGACAGTCTTTATTGAGTCTCTTTCCTTTCTATGTATCTTTGTAGCATTTGAATTTTTAAAGGATATTACATATTTCCTATTTTAAAATTCACAGATACAGATAAGTGAAAAAATAGAAATAGGGACTGGAAGGTAGTTCAGTGCATAAAGATGCTGGCTGCCAAGCCTGGCAATCTGAATTTAATCCCCAGAACCATGGTAGAAGGAAAGAGAGAAGCAACCA
>NW_008427825.1:0-339 GCF_000622305.1 Nannospalax galili | reverse complement strand
GGATAGTGCCTGGAGGACTTCAAGCACACACAGGAAGCAGAGAACAATTAGAAATCAGGCAGGGCTTAAGAACCTTCTAAGACCTCCCAGAACAGCGCCACCAGCTGGGGACAAGGTGTCCAACTACTTGGAGCCTATAGGGGACATTCTCATTCAAACCACCACAGTAGATGTGTCACTTAGGCCATCTCAAAGACACATATTCTCTGTTTTTAACCAGTTGTGGAACTCTGTAATAGTCTTCATCTGTTGCAAAAAAGAAGCTTCTTTGATGAGTGTAAATAGTTGTCTGTAAATATAAGGATCCATATTTAATATACAGTAAGAAATTACATTTGT
>NW_008427824.1:0-339 GCF_000622305.1 Nannospalax galili | reverse complement strand
ATGAAATGCTGCTTCTAATTATGTGGTTATTAAATAAATAATTTTAAAAAAAGATGTCCCCAGATAGTTTGTGAATAGGCTCTGGATCTGCAACATTCCAAATTCTACAGTCGTTGAAGTGTTTATCAGTTGATCAGTGTTAGGAAATTCAACTCTGGGTGCAAGAGTTCTTTCTGGGAACTTTCTTTCACATATTCTGAGAGTAATTCTCTCCCTTTTTTCTTCTTTCCTTCCCTCTCTCCCTCCCTTTCTTCTCTTTGGCATTACTTAGACAATTATCAAGTCTGCAATAGAGACAATTTTGTTTCTTTTGTAGATTCATCCTCCTGTAAGCCACAC
>NW_008427823.1:0-339 GCF_000622305.1 Nannospalax galili | reverse complement strand
GTAGGTGATGCTAAAATTTTCTCACAGTAAGTTGACCTCCTCAGGCAGAGGAGAAATGTGGCCTGTTTCTTCTACCTTGATGACGGGGTAGAAACACCTGCTCAGGAGCTGGGGATCCACAGCCACATCTGGAGGTGGCTGTGTATCGGGTGGCTCTGTGTCGGCTGCTATGGGCCGATCCTCCTCTAGGGCAGCGGTCAGGAGATGTGTTGGCTCAGCTACCGACACACTGTGTTCCCCGAGCGGAGGTTCCGCGGCAATCTCTTGCTGTGCCAGCTCCTGCTGACACTCTGCTGCAGAAGCTGGCCTGGGATCCGGGGTCTCTGGCATCCCTGTTGC
>NW_008427822.1:0-339 GCF_000622305.1 Nannospalax galili | reverse complement strand
AAACCACCTTAGGGAGTTTGGTATTCTGGTTCCATGCCAATTTCCATGGAAACCCCTCCCCTGCCCATCCAGAAGCCGGGGACTAACAATTTCTGCCCAGTACAGGATTTGAGAGAAGTTAACACAAGGGTAGAGGATATCCACCCTACAGTCCCTAGCCCGTATACACTGCTGAGCTCACTCTCCCCAGAGAGAAAAGTCTATACCATTTTAGATCGCAAGGACGCCTTCTTTAGTCTGACCTTGGTGAAGGAAAGCCAGCCCATCTTTGCCTTTGAGTGGCGTGATCTGAACCAGGGGTTTAATGGACAACTCACTTGGATGCGACTGCCACAGGGG
>NW_008427821.1:0-339 GCF_000622305.1 Nannospalax galili | reverse complement strand
ATTCAGATATCATATGTTTTACTCTCCCTTCAATTATATCTTTTAATTGACTCATGAGATGGTAGGTTTCCATATGGGTTTCTTTATATGCCTTTCCCTTAATCTTCCCCAGCACACTGATTTTCCTTACCATCCCATAGCCCTCACTACTAATTCTTTCCTCTGTTGTGGGGTGTGTCACCAGAGAAGAATATTCAAACAAAGTTTTGCCAAATGAAAGTGTTTTACTAGCTGGCCAGTGGCTACACAAGAGTGTCAGAACCCAAGTGTGTAGCCCTGACCATATCTAGGTAAGCTTTTATACAGAGAAACCATAACCAGGGGTGAAAAGTTTAAGTT
>NW_008427820.1:0-339 GCF_000622305.1 Nannospalax galili | reverse complement strand
TTAAAGATGCAGAGCTAGGATCCACAAGTGAGAGAGAATATGTGGAATTTGTCTTTCCAAGTCTGGGTTATCTCACTCTGTATAATTTTTTCCAGTTCTATCCAGTCACCTACAATTTTCATTATTTCATTTTTATTACATTTGAATACAATTCCATTGTGTATTTGTAGCAAATTTTCTTTATTTATTCATCAGTTGAAGAATGTTTATGTTCTTTCCATTTCTTAACTGTTGTGAAAAGAGCAACAATGCACATAGCTTAGCAAGTGTCTGTTGAGTTAAAATTGTAAGTAGTTTTATATGTCCTCCATGTTACCAAAGGAATTATTCAAAATGTAA
>NW_008427819.1:0-339 GCF_000622305.1 Nannospalax galili | reverse complement strand
AAAAAAAACGGCAACCATAGTCTTCCAGAAGGAACAGGCAGCCTGGAGGACCATGGAGAAGAATTTGTGAGGAAAGTTAGTCAGGAAGAAAGTCCTTGTACAGGGTCGTTTCTAACATTTACCTTGCAGTCATTTTTAGGCACCCGTGTAGCATATGTGGGTTGTGTATCTTTCCTAAGCTAAGATGCTAGAGGGAGAATGACACTATTTGTCATTTTTCTCAATGTTTAGACAAAATCCTGATGAAAGCAACTTAAGAAGGCTTTATTTTGGCTCACAATTCAAAGGTACAGTCCAGCATGGCAGAGAAGTCCTTGCAGTAGGAGTTTGAGGCCGTTG
>NW_008427818.1:0-339 GCF_000622305.1 Nannospalax galili | reverse complement strand
GTATTGGACAGATTCTAATCTGGCAGTGAGGCAGGGCAAGCAGAAAAGTTATGGCCCATCTATGCTTCCAAGTTGTACATTCAGTAATTGCTTTTGCTGAGCAACATGCCCATCCTGGTGTTTAGCATCCTCTGTGACGAAGCTTTAGGGAGCTGATGGGGCATCCTGACTTGGCTTCAGCATCTTTAATAACTAGTTAAAAAACAGCTGTGTTGGAACCAAGTGGAACTTGCCATTCAGAGGGCTGACATGCCAGCATTTCAGGATTGTGCGTGGCTGTGTCTGAAAGTTGTGTTCACCCCAAGCTCACATGCTGGATCCTTGTATCCAATAGTGACT
>NW_008427817.1:0-339 GCF_000622305.1 Nannospalax galili | reverse complement strand
GCAGTGGCTTCTCCACTGGGGCCTATAACCTCTCCTGCCACAGGGGGTTGGTCTGGTCTGCAATACTGGATGTGCGTTTCATCCCTATGAATGGACATTAGGTCCAGTTGATAATTAGCTGGTTGTGCATACACTAGGTGAGCCACTATCACGCCAGCGGGAACACCTTGCTTCACATGTTGATAGTGCAGCACGCGAGATCTGCGATGTCCTTCATTGAACAGGATAATGGGGGACAGTTCTCCCACAGCCATCTGCATAGCGCCTTCTGGCACTATGAAAGCCACCTCCAGTGGCAGGGAGTTTCCAGCTTAGTCCAAGCTTGATTTCTCCCTCTTC
>NW_008427816.1:0-338 GCF_000622305.1 Nannospalax galili | reverse complement strand
CCAGGCTGGCCTTGAACTCACAGAGATCCACCTGCCTCTGCCTCCCATGTGTGCGCCACCACACCTGGCTCTAAATGTAATTATAGATAATACAGACTCAGTAGGAAAGATGCATTCTTACCTTATCTTCATCTGCTTGGTGCTGCTGTACAGGAATATCACAGACTCGGTCATTTATCATGAAAAAAGGATACATATTTCCTATGGTTCCGGGATGGATCTTGTGTTGCATCATCCTATGGTGGAAACAGAGCCAAGAGAGCAAGCAGGAGGTGGCAAACTGGTTTTCACAATGTACCCACTCCTGAAATAGCAGCACTGAATCCCTTCATGGGGTG
>NW_008427815.1:0-339 GCF_000622305.1 Nannospalax galili | reverse complement strand
AAGGAGATTGAATATTCAAGTTTAACAACCTAAAGACATTTGTTTGCTAAGGATATAATGTATGCCACTAAATTTTAGACACATTGGATATATGAATTTTGATCACTGTTCATGTATCATGCTTTCCTGATAGTAACTTTCAATTCCTGTTCCTTAACAGAGGGGTGGAGTATCTTAGCAAGGGTAAGAGATTTTCTTACCCCATCAACAATGTGTCAGCCTTCTTCTCTGGACCTCTGCTGTTTTTGTATCATACCATCATGCAGGAGGTTGATCTCTTCCTTGTGTTAGCATCAATATTATTATTTTCAGAAAGTCCTGGATTTTCCACTGGCAAGT
>NW_008427814.1:0-339 GCF_000622305.1 Nannospalax galili | reverse complement strand
AAGATGAGGAGGAACATGGCAAATACCATCTTCTGGACAAGGTATGACCATCACAGTCATGAATTCAGACAACTGTGGCTATGTACACTGTACCTACGAAAGACAACTCAGCAACATTCCATCATGGATGGGGAATGGGCACATGTAGCTCCACTGCCCTTGAGGAACAGATAATGGCTACTGGGAGAAGGGAGGAGTCGTTCCTCAGTGATACAGCAACTGGGAAGATGCCTGTCCCACATCCATGTTCACGCAAACAAGGGTAATTAAACTTACCAGGTCTTAAAAGATACGAATGTAGAAGGGAAAGTTGCTGGGAAGAAGGGGGTCAAATGAGTG
>NW_008427813.1:0-339 GCF_000622305.1 Nannospalax galili | reverse complement strand
ATGTGGGTGCTGGGAATCAAACCCTGTCCTCTGCAAGAGCAGTCAGTGCTCTTAACCACAGTCACCTCTACAGCCCCAATTTTTGTAATTTTCATACAATATAGCTTGATGATATTTAGATCTCCTCCCCTCTCCACACTTCCCCCCACTGTCCCCCACCCAATTTAATATACTCTTTTACATGCATAATATGGCCTATAGAGTCTGATTTGTGCTCCCACATATCCTTCAGTGTGGGTCCATCCACTGGACCCACCAAGAGTCCCATTTCTGCAATACCCTATCTTTTCCCTGCAGCCATCGATTGCCAAAACTTCCTAAGGCTGTGTTGGGATTTCT
>NW_008427812.1:0-339 GCF_000622305.1 Nannospalax galili | reverse complement strand
GAAGTCCTGGTCACCCTTTCTCACTTGATGCTTTAGTAACAAGTCTCCAGGACCAGATTTTCCTGTCACTTTCCAGGTACTCAGGGAGCAACGATGTACCCACCTTCAAATACATCCTTAAACTTGACTTTTACGTTAATTTACTTATTTTATGTGTATGAGTGTTTTGCATACATATATTTAAGTGAACCTGTGTCATGCAATGCCCACGGAGGCCAGAAGAGGGTGTTGGATCCCTTGGAACTGGCAGTTGTTAGTGGCCCTGTGGGTGCTGGGATTCAAACCCGGGTCCTCTAGAATGGTCACCACTCCAGTCTGAAAGCTAACTCTAGAACACCC
>NW_008427811.1:0-339 GCF_000622305.1 Nannospalax galili | reverse complement strand
TGTGTGTGTGTGTGTATGTGTCTGTGGGGATGGGGGTTGTGTATGAGGGAATGTATGCTATGGTGTGCTTGTAGGGGTCAGAGGACAACTTGAGGGAATCAGTTTTCTCCTTATACCACCTGGGTCCCTGGGGACCGATTTCCCATCCTCAGGCTTGGTGACAAGAGCCTTTACCCACTGACTTACCTCATTGGCCCATAATAAAGATTTTATTTTCAATACAGAGGATTGGGCCCATGACCTTGCATGTGTTAAGCAAACATTCTATCACTGAGCCACTCCCAGCCCAAACTTTTAAAATTTATTTATTTATTTATTGTGTGTGTGTGTGTGTGTGTG
>NW_008427810.1:0-339 GCF_000622305.1 Nannospalax galili | reverse complement strand
TTTTTTGTTTTAGTTATGAATCTTCAAAATATTCTTTGCCAAAATATTTAAAATCAAATAATATACAATGTAGCTTTAACATATATCCAATGTGCTGGGTGTAGTGGTGCATGCCTTTTAATCCCAGCACTCAGATGGCAGAGGCAAGTGGATCTCTGTGAGACAGAGGCCAGCCTGGTCTAAGTAGTGAGTTCCAGACAAGGTGAGGCTACAGGGAGACCCTGTTTCAAAACCAAAACAAAACAAAAAACAACAAAAAGAACACCAAAACAAAACAGAACAAAACCTAATGTAAAAGAAGGGTGGGAGGAGGAAAAGGAGGGGGGAGGGGGGAGGAGG
>NW_008427809.1:0-339 GCF_000622305.1 Nannospalax galili | reverse complement strand
ATAGAACTACCCACAGTAGAATGAACCCTTCCACAGGAATCAGCAATCAAGAAAATGCCACAGATCACTCTGATGGAGATGGTTCCTCAGTTGAGAGTCTCTTTTCTCAGGTATGCCTACATTGTGTCAAGTTGACAAAATCTAACCAGCATGTGTGTAAATCATTTTACATATTTTAAATTCATAGTTAATATTTTATATTCATAGTTTCCAATATTTAGAACTTCATTTCCCGGAGAATGCCCAATGGCAAGTAGTTCTCTACGATGGGCTCTCCTTTTAGATGTGTGTATGTATTATGAATTTTCACAAATTATAGTTTAATTCTTTGTGGCTTTA
>NW_008427808.1:0-339 GCF_000622305.1 Nannospalax galili | reverse complement strand
AAGTAAACCAGGAGGTCCCGTTGAAAGGAAATTTCAGCATCAATGGCACCCTCTGCTTCACCCATGGCCAGAGCTCAATTCCATGTGTGTCCATGATAAATGTGACCTCTGGGGTTTGGTGGGAAACACTACAGAGGGGGTCTACTTCTCTGTCACAGGACTAATGCCTGAGGTCGAGATAGTATCAACTGGGTGTTACACGAGCTTTTTTCCAGACCTCAAGAGGCTTACCCTCCCCAGATGCCATCACCAGAAATGGGATACTAACTTCCGGCTCCCCCTGGAATGGGAAAATTTTGTGCCCCCTCTGCCATCTGGGGGTAGATCACCCCTTCAGGA
>NW_008427807.1:0-339 GCF_000622305.1 Nannospalax galili | reverse complement strand
ACCTTATGTTGGGCATGTCTCTTTTCTGTCTAATATTGGGCTTTCCTCAAAGAACTAAACATTCATACTTTTGGAGACCTGATTAACTTTTTTCCCTCAGGTGATTCTTAATGGGACAGGAAGTGAGTATGTGAACATTTAAATATTCCTCTGAGAGCCATTCAGCGCACTGTAGTCTGTTTGCTTGTTCTTTTGACAGGTTTTATTGCCTTGGTCCCCACATTAACCTTCTGCTCTTCTCTCCCGCTGGTCAAGCTGTCAGCCGCAGCTTACTGAGATCTTATTTTCTCCAGGTACTTGATTTGTGGAATAAATATAAAAATGATATGACTGAGGTAC
>NW_008427806.1:0-339 GCF_000622305.1 Nannospalax galili | reverse complement strand
GGGGGGGGTTGAAAAGGATCAAATACATTGTGCGAAATGCTCATGGAATCAATAAAAATAGTTTTAAAAATGAAAATTTTGAAAAGGAAGAAAACCTCCAGATGAGGCATTTCTCCAAATCTAACTACTGGAAGAAGAGATCCAGTCTCTGTCACAATAATGTATACACATACACATTTGTGGGCACACACATGTTTCAGAAAGTTCTGAAGGGCATTTTTCTCTTCAAGCCTTGCCACCTTGACCCAGCAGTCCCTTCAACTAAGCTGAATGTGTTCAAAGCAAAAGAATACAGTCAAGCAGGGAAATGTTTCAGCACTATTTACACTGGTGAAGAAA
>NW_008427805.1:0-339 GCF_000622305.1 Nannospalax galili | reverse complement strand
TTCTTACTTTATAAATCCTCATCATGACCTAAGTGGCAATAGTTTTAGGATCTCCCTCGGTCCCTTCTTGACTTTTACTCAAGAAATGGAGACAGAGTTGATTTCAGTGTGTGAGAAGCTTACCTGCCATGGCTAGCATTAGGATAATAGACTTGCCCACTGGCCATGAATGGTCCCATCCTTGATTCTAGAAAGCATGTGGGTCTGGGAGCCTTTTTCTATCACCCCTGAATTCCTGAAACAATTACTGGATCATTAAGCCAGGAGCCATGCCTAACCACCCAGTTATCTGAGAGGGGACTTTCCTCAGAACTGTGGGGGACTTGCTGGACTCAGAAA
>NW_008427804.1:0-339 GCF_000622305.1 Nannospalax galili | reverse complement strand
TTCTCATGGCATTGAACCAACAGAGAGGGGCCACTGTGCTTGCTGGGGAGATTTTTGTCTGATCTTTATTTGTGTTCAGTGGAAAGATGAGTATGCTTGACTTCAGGTTATTCTTTAGAGTTTCACCAATCCCTTGTCATGGAAATAACAGAATTTTGTAGGATCATTCCTCATTCACCCTTTGAAATGCAGGTTTGAGTCATCTTCCAGGTAAAGAATGAAAGCAAAGGGGGCAGACATTAAAGTCCATGACCATGCATTAGCCAATCTACATTTTCAGTATGAGGAAAGCTTAACCTCCTTTTTCTTTTTAAAATAAATATAAAAGATCAGAAATTC
>NW_008427803.1:0-339 GCF_000622305.1 Nannospalax galili | reverse complement strand
CATCCATCCATCCATCCATCCATCCATCCACGCATCCATTTGTCTTTGTATCTATTAAGGTACCTAATCGTCTTTCAGTCTGTCTCCATTTTTGGTGTCTGGTGACGAAGTTCAGCCCTGTGTTATGCTAGGGAAATACAGTGTTACAGAGCCACACCACAACTCGAGCTTCTGGTTTAATGGCATTTAGGGGAAGCTGGTAACCAAAGTGTTTAACCCCAGGAGCAGAGCATGACAGCCTGCAGGCGTAGGCACTAGGAAAACCTGATAGAAAACAAGCAAAAGAAATGATATGAAGTGTTTGAGACTCGGACACTGCAGATATGGTAGGAGCACCAC
>NW_008427802.1:0-339 GCF_000622305.1 Nannospalax galili | reverse complement strand
AGCTCCTGGGGAAGGTGAGTGAACACTTGCTAGAATGGAACATCCAAGGTCGGGGTGAGGAATGGAAATGGCTGTGAGTGAGATTCATGGTGCCTTAGCTGGGTGTGGTGACTTAACGCCAACGCCTGTCATCCTGGCACTTGGGAAGCAGAGTCAGGAGGATCCCTGGTTTAAGGTCAGGCTGGGCTATATAGCAAAACCCTGTCTCAAAAACAAACAAAACAAAACAAAAATAATGACACAGATTGAAGACCTGCACTTACAGTGTCTGCTGCTGTTCTAAGCCCTTCAAGTGGTTGCCATGTCTAGCTATCTAGTTGCCGGGGGGGGGGGGGGCCC
>NW_008427801.1:0-339 GCF_000622305.1 Nannospalax galili | reverse complement strand
TTAAATGTTCCCTGAAGAGAATATTTCTTTCCTCTGTTCTTTTACTCCACCAAGGTCTCTGCTACTGACAGACTTAAGTATTTCTGACATTATGCGGTTACATTCATCAATCATTTTCACATGAGATTTATCATAGGATTTTCACCCTCTCTCATGCAGGTTCTGAATTTCTATAACTGCTTGGGTTTACTCTTTCAACACAAAATGGAGACATTTACATGTCCCCAATCCAGTTCCACATATGTAAAATGCTAATAAGAGCTTGTGTTTTGCCTTATTAACCTTAAGCTAATATTTTCAAATGTGAATCATGAAACATAAATGTGTCATTTAGGTAAT
>NW_008427800.1:0-339 GCF_000622305.1 Nannospalax galili | reverse complement strand
GGGAGAAGACAGATTATAAAAAGGCTTAACCCCAGCCACCATGTCCCCTGCTCTGGCTTGCCATGTCTAGTGTACCTGAGACTATGGAATTTTTTCCCCTTTAACTAACACTTTCCATTTGCCCATCCTGACAGGGTCCCTTGGCCCACTCAACTGTCAGCAAGAGGATCAAGTGTGAGTGACTGGGAACACACGTCCACTTATATTACACTGCCATATAGCTGCTTTGGATTTTGTTTGCTTGATTTGGTTTGTAAAGGAGAATGGTTTCTAGACTGAAGAATAGTTTCTGGCCATCCTGAGAAACCCACAAAGGTTCTATTTGTCTACAAAGGCAGT
>NW_008427799.1:0-339 GCF_000622305.1 Nannospalax galili | reverse complement strand
GTCTTCCTCAATGCTTTCTTACCTTACTTTTTCACAAGATCTCTCACTGAACCTGTTTCGACTAGAGTGGCTGGCCAGTGAGCCCCTACAGGCTCAAGCCTGTGCCCCCCCTTTTACATAGGTGCTGGGGATTGGCCTGCAGGTCCTTATGTTTACACAGAAAGCGCTTTACCCACTGAACCATCTCCCCAGCCTTAGTTCAATTTAAACAAAAATTGTTTACTAATTTATCACATGTAAGAATAACTAGATTATTTATAGCCGGGAGTGGTGGTACACACCTTTGATCCCAGAACTCAGCAGGCAGAGGCAGGCAGATCTCTGTGAGTTCGAGGCCAG
>NW_008427798.1:0-339 GCF_000622305.1 Nannospalax galili | reverse complement strand
TGGCTAACAACCATCTGTAACTCCAGTTCCAGGGGATCCTCTTCTGACCTCCACAGGTATTGCATGAAACAGGTGCACTTACATGCAAGCAGGCATACCACTCATACACATAAAATAAAAATTAAAAGTTTTTTTTTAAAAAGAAAATTTCCTTGTAGGGTTATTGTAAGTATTAAGTAGGTTATTTGTGCATATTCTGTTATATGAATATGATCCTAGTCAGAAAAACAAAGACAATGTACATTCTTAGTCCATTTTGTGATAGTATCCTAGAATATTGTAAGTTTATAAACAAGAGAAGTGTTTTGGGCTCAAGGTTCTGAAAGCTTGGAAGTCTGA
>NW_008427797.1:0-339 GCF_000622305.1 Nannospalax galili | reverse complement strand
AGCCCCTGATTTTTATTTAATAACTTCTTAACAAGTCAATTTGACGTCTACCTTAGAAATGTGTGAAAAGCCCTGTTAGCACCCTGGCCTGGTAGTTGTTGCCAAAGACATTTCACAACGATCTGTATTTCATTGAAAACACTTCATTCGGTTGAGCAATAGCCAGACAGGTGTTTCTGTGTATCCAAACAATCCTATGGCTATTGTCCTGTACATAGTGCATTTTTCATATTTTAAATCATTGAAGACAGTGGGGAATGGTGACACACACCTTTAATCCCACCACTCGGGAAGCAGAGGCAGGCAGATCTCTGTGAGTTCAAGCCCAGCCTGGTCTAC
>NW_008427796.1:0-339 GCF_000622305.1 Nannospalax galili | reverse complement strand
TTCCCAGGTGACTATATAGGCCACCTGGTCCGGGTGTCCATGTGGTCCTGGTGGAAAATGTATTCCTTAACCTGTAAAATAGTAGCGAGGTCAAAAGTCCCATCCCTTGCCCATCATTTTTTAAAAGAGGGCCACACAGAGGAACAGAGATTCTGCCACTTCTTCTTCTGAACCTCCAGTGATAAGTTGTGGGCCCATTCCACGACCTCTTTCCAGTGTTTCAGAATTAAGCTTAAAGGGGTAGTCAGTGATTGACCCATGGTAGAGATCACAAGAGAAAGAAAGAGTGAGAGAGAGAGAGAGAGATGAAGATGCCACTCCAAACAATAGTGACCAGTG
>NW_008427795.1:0-339 GCF_000622305.1 Nannospalax galili | reverse complement strand
TTCTCAGTAAATTTTTTTAAAGTTAAAAAATGAATACATTTAGAAAATACTATAGAAGAGCCTGTCAGTTGTTTTATAAATAAAGTTTGATTGGAAAATGGAAAAAATACTCAACAACCTGCAGCCTGAGAACACAGCCTTGTGTTACTGTGCCAGAGCCATAGTGAATGGAATTTAATATAAGCCAGTAACAAACTTTCCCATATGGAAGCTCAGGACAGGCAGCAGGCAAATGGGACCCTCTCAGAACAGAGGAACCTCAGAAATTCAGGACAGTGCTGCAAGAAGAAGCTTCAGGCTGCTTTACTGTTAGAGTCTGTGCCTTCCTCTTCCTGCTCA
>NW_008427794.1:0-339 GCF_000622305.1 Nannospalax galili | reverse complement strand
TGGCCTGGAACTTGCTATGTAGACCAGGCTGGCCTCAAACTCACAGAGGTCAGCCTGCCTCCGCTTCCAAATGTTGGGACTAAATGCATGCACCACCACACTTGGCCCCAAATCCATGCTTTCAATATGTTGAATCAATGACTTTCTAAACTTTGTAATTTTTATTTTATTTTTAAATTTTTTAAGATTTTCTTTCCTTTTTTGGTCTTCTTGAGACGGGGTCTCCCTGTAGCCCCAGCTGACCTGGATTTTCTATGGAGACCAGGCTAGCCTTGAACTCACAGAAATCTGCCTGCCTCTGCCTCCCAACTGCTGGGACAAAAGGGTATACCACCATGC
>NW_008427793.1:0-339 GCF_000622305.1 Nannospalax galili | reverse complement strand
AGCCTCTGTCTTCCACAGCTACTCACTGTGATAAGGTTCAGAGATACAGCTGTGGAAAGCAGGATAGGGACATTGTCTAGCCACAGCGTACAACTTCCAGGCAGCGGCTCAGGATGATGAACACATAGAAGAACCAGGTCTTCCTGTCTTTAAAACTATACAATAATGAACAAAGTTCAGTTTGTGCTGCCCACATACATGTTTGGATGTGGGGTCACCCACTGGAAAGTGGGAAACCTTGTAGTGACCAGACTCTCAAAATAGAATGAATCTCCCTTCTTTGCAGGAGGGTTGTGATTATGCTGGGAATTAAATTAAATATAAAGGGAAAGCTTAGAG
>NW_008427792.1:0-339 GCF_000622305.1 Nannospalax galili | reverse complement strand
GGCAGGTGACACGACCATGTGCATGTCAAAGAGGGCAGCTGACACGACCATCATTATGACAGAGTGGGTGGGTGACACGAACATGCGCACGACTAAGACGGCAGGTGACATGACCATTTGCACGTCAGAGGGAGCAGGTGACACGACCATGCGCACATTAGAGGGGGCAGGTAACACGACCACCTGCATGTCAGAGATTGAGGTGACATGACCCTCTTCTCCGAAGTGAGAGCAGGTGACACGACTATCTTTATGGCAGACAGGGCAGGTGTCACGACGATGTGTACCTCAAAGAAGGCAGGTGACACGACCATGTGCATGTCAGAGAGGGCAGGTGAC
>NW_008427791.1:0-339 GCF_000622305.1 Nannospalax galili | reverse complement strand
CTTCTTAGAGGGCGCAGTGTATCAGACACGTCACTGTAAAACTAATTACGCCAAAACAGCTGAGAACAGCTAACACTTGTTATGCTTCGGGAGCTGCAGGTCTGCGGTCTAAGAATGCGCTGCTGTGAGGCTCTGGCTTACGGTGTCTCACGGGGCTGCGCTCAGTTGTCCACAGGGGATCATCTTATAAGTCAGTCTATGATACAGGACTAAGTGCTTGGTTATCCCTTCAAACCTTGGAGAGAGCCATTTGTCCCAGGAGGAGCTGAAGGGGCCCTGGGAGATGAGGGGAGGAGAGGACGAACCTTAACTGCTTCCCATAGATGAGTCAGGTTTGGG
>NW_008427790.1:0-339 GCF_000622305.1 Nannospalax galili | reverse complement strand
AACAGAGCAGAGAACGCACAAGGTACCATTGGCTCACAACCTTCTCTCCTCTGCTTTTAGCCTACTCCTTTGTCCGCTCCACATGCACGTCTTGGCCTCCTGGGAAACACTCAACATTCACTGAAAGCTGAGCCCACCCATCTTATGAAAAAAGTTCCAGTCATGAATATTCTGCTAGGCAGCACTGGCTGCCACCTCACACTAGCTGGCTGTGTGAGCAGCCAGCAGCAGATGCTTACCTTCACGTCACACTCATGGAGCAAAAAGCATGCAAATATTTGCACAGCCTCCTTTGTCTGTGGACTTAGAGAAACAGTGCTCTCTGCCCCCACCCCCCTT
>NW_008427789.1:0-339 GCF_000622305.1 Nannospalax galili | reverse complement strand
TGCTGGGATTTGAACCTGGGTCCTCTGCAAGAACAGCCAGTGTTCTTAACCACGGAGCCAATTCTTCAGCTCTCCTTTTATTTTTTTAAATGACTTTTCACAAAATATGTTGAAATTAAATATGAAGAGCCATCATTTTGTAAGAACTAGAAAATTCACGCCGTGCACATAAATATATCCAGTGAGAATAATTACAATAATCTTTAAAATAATTTCAAAATATTTGAAGCAGTTTTTTTATTTCAGAAACTTTATACAATTAATATTTACTTATTTTTTGTTTACATGCTGCTGCTTCTATAATTCATATCAGAGTGTTATTGTAGAAAGCTTTCTAAG
>NW_008427788.1:0-339 GCF_000622305.1 Nannospalax galili | reverse complement strand
TCTGCAAGAACAGCCAGTGTTCTTAATGGCTGAGCCATCTCTCCAGCCCCTACAACAGAGTTTTAAAAACATTTTTATTTCATTTTATGTGTATTGCATGCATGAAAGTGCCTCTGTGTTGTGCAGTGCTGGAGGTCAGAAGAGGGCATCAGATACACTGGAACTGGAGTTACAGATGTGTGGATGCTGGAAACTGAACCCGTGTCTTCTCTAAGAGCAGCCAGTGCTCTTAACTGCTGAGCCGTCTCTCCAGCCCCTACAACAGAGTTTCTGGGTTTTTTGGGGGGAGGTCTTTCTGAGACATGGTCTTCCTGTAGCCCCAGCTGGCCTGGAACTCAC